>NC_084735.1:81489851-81497351 GCF_033978785.1 Entelurus aequoreus
CAAAAACCCCACACCTGTCATTTCTGTCCCCGCTCCAATTGTTTTTCATCAAACCTCATCGATTGGCCGCCCGCCCGTATTTTTGCGGCGCAGGCGAGTCTGCCCGCGTCCTCGCTCTCTCCTTGTCCTCGCCGTCCTTCTGAGAGCGGGTCGAGAGCGACGGCGAGCGCGCGCGCTGGGCGGTCCGCTAATCCGCGCCGCCCCCGGGTCACATCTTGAAGTGGACCTCCATCAGCTCAGCTGCCATCTTGACATGATGGATGGCCGAGAAGATGAGGCCAGACCGCGGCCTCCCGGGGAAAATGTCCGAATTTCCTTCCAATTGTCGGCGATGGGAGGAGGCGGGAAACCCGCGGCGAGACGGTCTAATCCCCATGACCCCTTGGTCACGTCGGGGGAATTGTCCGCTTGACTTTGGTTCAGCCCAGCATGACCCTTAGGAAGGTCCTCGGACTGTAGGGGCCAAGAACCTTTTCTCTTTGCTTGGCCTCTTGTGATGGAAGCAGCTGCCATGTCATGCCACAGGCAGGAAGTACTCCTGATTGCCAACGTCCACTGCAGTGGACCTTTGTGATGGAATCAGCTGCCATGTCATGGTACAACCAGGAAGTACCCCTGATTGCCAACGTCCACTGCAGTGGACCTTTGTGATGGAAGCAGCTGCCATGTCATGCCACATGCAGGAAGTACTCCTGATTGCCAACGTCCACTGCAGTGGACCTTTGTGATGGAATCAGCTGCCATGTCATGGTACAACCAAGAAGTACTCCTGATTGCCAACATCCACTGCAGTGGACCGTTGTGATGAAGCAGCTGCCATGTCATGGTAAAACCAGGAAGTACCCCTGATTGCCAACGTCCACTGCAGTGGACCTTTGTGATGGAAGCAACTGCCATGTCATACCACATGCAGGAAGTACTCCTGATTGCCAACGTCCACTGTAGCGGACCTTTGTGATGGAAGCAGCTGCCATGTCATGCCACAACCAGGAAGTACTCCTGATTGCCAATGTCCACTGCAGTGGACCTTTGTGATGGAAGCAGCTGCCATGTCATGGCCACAAGCAGGAAGTACTCCTGATAGCCAACGTCCACTGCAGTGGACCTTTGTGATGGAAGCAGCTGCCATGTCATGGCCACAAACAGGAAGTACTCCTGATTGCCAACGTCCACTGCAGTGGACCTTTGTGATGGAAGCAGCTGCCATGTCATGCCACAAGCAGGAAGTACTCCTGATTGTGTTTTTTCTGCAAAATGTCATTAAAAACAGCAGCGTTCCTACAAGTGTTTTTTGTAGTATGTCGTCAAAAAACATCAGAGCTTTCCTATCTTATTAAGGATCTTTGATGAGTGTTTTTTTTTTGTAGTATGTCATCAAAAACAGCAGTGTTCCTATCTCATTAAGGATCTTGATTTGTGTTTTTTTTTTGCAATATATGATCAAAAACAGCAGCGTTCCTATCTGATTAAGGATCTTTGACGAGTGTCTTTTTGCAGTATATCCTCAGAAACATCAGAGCGTTCCTATCTCGTTAAGGATCTTTGACTAGTGTGCTTTTTGTTGTATGTCATCAAAAACAGCAGAATGCTCTTGTTCTACAGAGAGTCTTTAACGAGCATTTTGTCAGTCGGTCGATAAGAAGAGCAGAGCAACATTGTCACATTAATGATCTTTGATTCTGTACTATAAATGATATTTGACTGGTTAATGTTGTTTTTGTTTATTTTGCTCCGTCATCATCAGAGTACAACCTTTGATGACTCATCACGTTCGTGAAACATCAGGGCGTTCCTATCTCGTTAAGGATCTTTGATTTGTGTTTTTTCTGCAATATGTCATTAGAAAAAGCAGCGTTCCTACGAGTGTTTTTTGTAGTATGTCGTCAAAAAACATCGGAGCTTTCCGATCTTGATTTGTGTTTTTTTTTGCAATATATGATCAAAAACAGCAGTGTTCCTATCTGATTAAGGATCTTTGGCGAATATTTTCTTTTGCAGTATGTCATCAAAAACAGCAGTATTCCTATCTCATTAATTATCTTTGACAAGTGTTTTTTTTGCAATATATTCTTAGAAACATCAGAGCGTTCCTATTTCATTAAGGATCTTTGACTAGTGTGCTTTTTGTAGTATGTCATCAAAAACAGCAGCGTTCCTATCTCATTAAGAATCTTTGACCAGTGTTTTTTAGCAGAATATCCTCAGAAACATCAGAGCTTTTCTATCTTATTAAGGATCTTTGACGAGTGTTGTTTTTGTAGTTTGTCATCAAAAACAGCAGCGTTCCCATCTCATTAAGTATCTTTGACAAGTGTTTTTTTGCAATATATCCTTAGAAACATCAGAGCTTTCCTATTTCATTAAGGATCTTTGACTCGTGTGCTTTTTGTAATATGTCATCAAAAACAGCAGCGTTCTTATCTCATTAAGGATCTTTGACGAGTGTCTTTTTGCAGAATATCCTCGGAAACATCAGAGCGTTCCTATTTCATTAGGGATCTTTGACTCGTGTGCTTTTTGTAGTATGTCATCAAAAACAACAGTGTTCCTATCTCATTAAGGATTTTCGATTTTTGTTTTTCTTTGCAATATGTCATTAAAAACAGCAGCGTTCCTACAAGGTTTTTTTTGTAGTATGCCATCAAAAACAGCAGCGTTCCTATCTCATTAAGGATCTTTGACGAGTGTTTCTTTGCAGTATGTCATCAAAAACAGCAGTGTTCCTATCTCATTAAGGATCTTGATTTGTGTTTTTTTTTTTGCAATATATGATCAAAAATAGCAGCAATCCTATCTGATTAAGGATCTTTGCTGAGTTTTTTTTGCAATATATCCTTAGAAACATCAGTGTTCCTATTTCATTAAGGATCTTTGACTCGTGTGCTTTTTGTAGTATGTCATCAAAAACAGCAGCGTTCCTATCTCATTAAGGATCTTTGACGAGTGTCTTTTTGCAGTATATCCTCAGAAACATCAGAGCGTTCCTATCTCGTTAAGGATCTTTGACGAGTGTTTTTTTTTGTAGTATGTCATCAAAAACAGCAGTGTTCCTATCTCATTAAGGATCTTGATTTGTGTTTTTTTTGCAATATATGATCAAAAACAGCAACGTCCCTATCTGATTAAGTATTAAGTGTTGTTTAGCAATATTTCCTTAGAAACATCTGAGCGTTCCTATTTCATTAAGGATCTTTGACTAGTGTGCTTTTTGTAGTACGTCATCAAAAACAGCAGCGTTCCTGTCTCATTAAGGATCTTTGACGAGTGTCTTTTTGCAGAATATCCTTAGAAACATCAGCGTGTTCCTATTTCATTAAGGATCTTTGACTATCTCGTTAAGGATCTTTGACAAGTGTTTTTTCTGCAATATGTCCTTAAAAACAGCAGCGTTCCTGCGAGTGTTTTTTTTGCAGTATATCCTCAGAAACATCAGAGTTTTTCTATCTTATTAAGGATCTTTGACAAGTGTTTGTTTGTAGTATGTCATCAAAAACAGCAGCGTTCCTATCTCATTAAGGATCTTGATTTGTGTTATTTTTTGCAATATATGATCAAAAACAGCAGCGTTCCTATCTGATTAAGAATCTTTGGCGAGTGTTTTTTTTCCCCAGTATATCCTCAGAAACATCAGAGTGTTCCTATTTCATTAAGGATCTTTGACTAGTGGGCTTTTTGTAGTATGTCATCAAAAACAGCAGCGTTCCTATCTCATTAAGAATCTTTGACCAGTGTTTTTTAGCAGAATATCCTCAGAAACATCAGAGCTTTTCTATCTTATTAAGGATCTTTGACGAGTGTTGTTTTTGTAGTTTGTCATCAAAAACAGCAGTGTTCCTATCTCATTAAGTATCTTTGACAAGTGTTTTTTTGCAATATATCCTTAGAAACATCAGAGCTTTCCTATTTCATTAAGGATCTTTGACTCGTGTGCTTTTTGTAATATGTCATCAAAAACAGCAGCGTTCTTATCTCATTAAGGATCTTTGACGAGTGTCTTTTTGCAGAATATCCTCGGAAACAGAGCGTTCCTATTTCATTAAGGATCTTTGACTCGTGTGCTTTTTGTAATATGTCATCAAAAACAACAGTGTTCCTATCTCATTAAGGATTTTCGATTTGTGTTTTTCTCTGCAATATGTCATTAAAAACAGCAGCGTTCCTACAAGTTTTTTTTGGTAGTATGCCATCAAAAACAGCAGCGTTCCTATCTCATTAAGGATCTTTGACGAGTGTTTCTTTGCAGTATGTCATCAAAAACAGCAGTGTTCCTATCTCATTAAGGATCTTGATTTGTGTTTTTTTTTTTGCAATATATGATCAAAAATAGCAGCAATCCTATCTGATTAAGGATCTTTGATGAGTTTTTTTTTTTTTGCAATATATCCTTAGAAACATCAGTGTTCCTATTTCATTAAGGATCTTTGACTCGTGTGCTTTTTGTAATATGTCATCAAAAACAGCAGCGTTCCTATCTCATTAAGGATCTTTGACGAGTGTCTTTTTGCAGTATATCCTCAGAAACATCAGAGCGTTCCTATCTCGTTAAGGATCTTTGACGAGTGTTTTTTTTTGTAGTATGTCATCAAAAACAGCAGTGTTCCTATCTCATTAAGGATCTTGATTTGTGTTTTTTTTGCAATATATGATCAAAAACAGCAACGTTCCTATCTGATTAAGTATTAAGTGTTGTTTATCAATATTTCCTTAGAAACATCTGAGCGTTCCTATTTCATTAAGGATCTTTGACTAGTGTGCTTTTTGTAGTACGTCATCAAAAACAGCAGCGTTCCTATCTCATTAAGGATCTTTGACGAGTGTCTTTTTGCAGAATATCCTTAGAAACATCAGCGTGTTCCTATTTCATTAAGGATCTTTGACTATCTCATTAAGGATCTTTGACAAGTGTTTTTTTTTGCAGTATATCCTCAGAAACATCAGAGCGTTCCTATCTCGTTAAGGATCTTTGACGAGTGTGCTTTTTGTAGTATGTCATCAAAAACAGCAGAATGCTCTTGTCCTACAGAGAGTCTTTAACGAGCATTTTGTCAGTCGGTCGATAAGAACAGCAGAGCATCCTTGTCTTATTAATGATCTTTGATTCCGTAATATAAATGATATTTGACTGGTTAATGTTGTTTTTGTTTGTTTTGCTCCGTCATCATCAGAGTACAACCTTTGATGACTCATCACGTTCCCGCTTGTTTTTTTTTGGACTTGCGTGTGGCGAGCGTGCCAAAGTGGCGTCGCCTCGCCCGTCGACGGGATCGTGCTGGACAGGCGGAAGGTGGCCGCCGTGTTTTCTGCGTCAGGTGGGATTCACATCCGGGCGGAGATCTCCCCTTCCCCTCCGCCTTTTATTTTTTTATCCGCCAACAAGGTCCACTCCCCTGGCGAGGGAAGCGAGGGGAAGCGATATTTAATTGGCCCGGCGTCTTCGTCAGGTCTAATCGGGAGCGGCGTTCTGTCAGCGTAATCCCGGGATGATTGTTTCTGTGAGAGCATCCAGCCTGACATTTTCATATTGGCCCCCCCCCCCCCCCCACCGGAGGCAATCTCCTTCTCAGCGGCCTCCCCTGCGCCGTGATTGGAGCGCCGCTAATCCTTAACTGAGATCCACCTGTGATTCCCTCAGATTTAGGAGATCGCCGCAGAAATATGGCAGCTCGTTAGCGGCCAATATCAAAGAACAAGGAATAAAGTAGCGAGGCAAGATCTGTGTTACATGGCCTTTCCTTTTAAAAACACTCATCATTTGGGAACTGAGACACATTTTTGAAGCTTCTCAGGTGGAATTCTTTCCCATTCTTGCTTGATGTACAGCTTAAGTTGTCCAACAGTCCGGGGGTCTCCGTTGTGGTATTTTAGGCTTCATAATGCACCACACATTTTCAATGGGAGACAGGTCTGGACTACAGGCAGGCCAGTCTAGTACCCGCACTCTTTTACTATGAAGCCACGCTGTTGTAACACGTGGCTTGGCATTGTCTTGCTGAAATAAGCAGGGGCGTCCATGATAACGTTGCTTGGATGCCAACATATGTTGCTCCAAAACCTGTATGTACCTTTCAGCATTAATGGTGCCTTCACAGATGTGTAAGTTACCCATGCCTTGGGCACTAATACACCCCCATACCATCACACATGCTGGCTTTTCAACTTTGCGCCTATAACAGTCCGGATGGTTCTTTTCCTCTTTGGTCCGGAGGACACAACATCCACAGTTTCCAAAAACAATTTGAAATGTGGACTCGTCAGACCACAGAACACTTTTCCACTTTGCATCAGTCCTTCTTAGATGAGCTCGGGCCCAGCTAAGCCCGCTGCGTTTCTGGGTGTTGTTGATAAATGGCTTTCGCTTTGCATAGAATAGTTTTAACTTGCACTTACAGATGTAGCGACCAACTGTAGTTACTGACAGTGGTTTTCTGAAGTGTTCCTGAGCCCATGTGGTGATATCCTTTACACACTGATGTCGCTTGTTGATGCAGTACCGTCGGAGGGATTGAAGGTCACTGGCTTAGTTGCTTACGTGCAGTGATTTCTCCAGATTCTCTGAACCGTTTGATGATATTACGGACCGTAGATGGTGAAATCTCTAATTTACTTGCAATAGTTTGTTGAAAAATGTTGTTCTTAAACAATTTGCTCACGCATTTGTTGACAAAGTGGTGACCCTCGCCCCATCCTTGTTTGTGACTGACTGAGCATTTCATGGAAGCTGCTTTTATACACAATCATGGCACCCACCTGTTCCCAATTAGCCTGTTCACCTGTGGGATGTTCCAAATAAGTGTTTGATGAGCATTCCTCAACTTTACTCGGTCTTTTTGCCACTTGTGCCAGCTTTTTTGAAACATGTTGCAGGCATCAAATTCCAAATGAGCTAATATTTGCAAAAAATAGCAACGTTTTCCAGTTTGAACGTTAAATATCTTGTCTTTGCAGTCTATTCAATTGAATAGAAGTTGAAAAGGATTTGCAAATCATGGTATTCTGTTTTTATTTACCATTTACACAACGTGCCAACTTCACTTGTTTCGGGGTTTGTAACATTTTAAAAACCTTTGTTACGTGTTGGATATTTGAATAATTACTACTCTGCATCAATACGAATACAATGTATGAATAATTTGTCACTAATTTTAAATTCACTTTTCCTGGATGGAAGATAATCAACTATTAATTAATTAGTCACATTTTACAAATTTAAATATTTTTTTAAAGTTTTAACTTAATTATTAAAAATTAGATTTAATAGCTGGGAATGATTTTTTTTTTTTTAATGGATTGTTCCACAATGTATATTTTTTAATGAATATAATATTTATTGACTTATTTTTACCTAAGACATGATTTATTTGATACTTGTTTATATTGACAAATGTGCTCTTTTAGACTGCAAAAACCTTTGTTACGTGTTGGATATTTCAATAATTACTACTCTGCATCAATACGAATACAATGTATGAATAATTTGTCACTAATTTAAAATTCACTTTT
>NC_084735.1:81502351-81569851 GCF_033978785.1 Entelurus aequoreus
TGTCTAATGGGTGGAATTTTAATCAATATTTTTGTATAATTGGCGGAATTTTAATCAAGATTTTCTGTATAATGGGTGGCATTTTTGTCAAGATTTTCAGTACAGTGGCTGGAATTTTAGTCAAAATGTTCTGTATTATGGGCGGAATTTTAGTCAAAATTTCTAGTACAATGGGTGTAATTTTAGTCAAGATTATGTTGTCTAATGGGTGGCATTTTAATCAAGATTTCCAGTATAATGGGTGGACTTTTAGTCAAGATTTCCAGTATAATGGGTGGAATTTTAATCAAGATTTCTAGTATAATGGGTGGAATTTTAGTCAAGATTTTTTGTATTATGGGTGGAATTTTAGTCAAGATTTTTTGTATTATGGGTTGAATTTTAGTCAAAATATCTAGTACAATGGGTGTCATTTCAGTCAAGCTTGTTTTGTCTAATGGGTGGAATTTTAATCAAGATTTTCTGTATAATGGGTGGAATTTTAGTCAAGATTTCCTGTATAATGGGTGGTATTTTAGTCAAGATTTCTAGTATAATGGGTGGAATTTTAGTCAAGATTTTCTGTATAATGGGTGGAATTTTAATCAATATTTTCTGTATAATGGGTGTAATTTTAATCAAGATTTTCTGTACAATGGGTGGAATTTTAATCAATATTTCCTGTATAATGGGTGGTATTTTAGTAAATATTTCCAGTATAATGGGTAGAATTTTAATCAGATTTTCTGCACAATGGGTGGAATTTTAATCAATATTTCCTGTATAATGGGTGGTATTTCAGTCAAGATTTCCAGTATAATGGGTGGAATTTTAATCAATATTTTCTGTATAATGGGTGTAATTTTAATCAAGATTTTCTGTACAATGGGTGGAATTTTAATCAATATTTCCTGTATAATGGGTGGTATTTTAGTCAAGATTTCCAGTATAATGGGTGGAATTTTAATCAAGATTTTCTGTATAATGGGTGGAATTTTAGTCAAGATTTTTTGTATTATGTGCAGAATTTTAATCAAGATTTTCTGTCTAATGTGTGGAATTTTAGTCAAAATTTTCTGTATAATAGGTGGAATTTTAATCAAGATTTTCTGTATAATGGGTGGACATTTCGTCCAAATTTTCTGTATAATGGGTGGTATTTTATTCAAGATTTCCAGTATAATGGGTGGAATTTTAATCAAGATTTTCTGTATAATGGGTGGAATTTTAATCAAAATTTTTTGCACAATGGGTGAATTTTAATCAATATTTCCTGTATAATAGGTGGAATTTTAATCAAGATCTTTTGCACAATGGGTGGAATTTAATCAATATTTCCTGTATAATGGGTGGTATTTTAGTCAAGATTTCCAGTATTATGGGTGGAATTATAATCAAGATTTTCTGTATAATGGGTGGAATTTTAATCAATATTTTCTGTATAATGGGTGGAATTTTAATCAAGATTTTCTGTATAATGGTGGAATTTTAGTCAAGATTTTTTGTATAATGTGCGGAATTTTAATCAAGATTTTCTGTATAATGTGTGGAATTTTAGTCAAGATTTTCTGTATAATGGGTGGAATTTTAATCAAGATTTTCTGTATAATGGGTGGAAATTTCGTCAAAATTTTCTGTATAATGGGTGGTATTTTATTGAAGATTTCCAGTATAATGGGTGGAATTTTAATCAAGATTTTCTGTATAATGGGTGGAATTTTAATCAAAATGTTCTGTACAATGGGTGGAATTTTAATCAATATTTCCTGTATAATGGGTGGAATTTTAATCAAGATTTTTTGCACAATGGGTGGAATTTTAATCAATATTTCCTGTATAATGGGTGGTATTTTAGTCAAGATTTCCAGTATAATGGGTGGAATTTTAATAAATATTTTTTGTATAATGGGTGGAATTTTAATCAAGATTTCCTGTATAATGGGTGGAATTTTAGTCAAGATTTTTTGTATAATGTGCGGAATTTTAGTCAATATTTATTCACCAGCGACTTTGTGCTATCTTAGCGAATGACTGATAGTTGCGAGGCTTTATTTCAAGACGTGTAGCGAAGCCTTGTATTTTTTTTTATACATTTTATTTTTTTACAAAATTCTCCTCTAAGTGGTCGGCTCACCTAGGACTAAGCCAGGGTTTATGTCCAAGTTTGAATTTAGGCTCAATCCACCCTCATGCAACCCCAGACCATGATGACAACACCGCCGTTGCTTGACCCTAAGCCACACCTGCTGTCTCTGTTCTTATTTTTTTGGTCGCGTCACGTTAGCCGTTCTATCCGTGGCGTACTCTCCCCACGTCGCACTGGCAGCTAATGCTAACGTTGCGCCCGCCGTGCGTCACTCGTTTTTGGGTCGATGTAGGAGGACGTCTTTCCACTCCCAGCTTAGCGATTTTGTGCACATTGGTCATCCAGGCGGATGTCGCCGAAAACTGGAATTTTAGTCAAGATTTTCTTGGATAATGGTTGGAATTTTAGTCAAGATTTTCTGTGTAATGGGTGGAATTTTAATCAAGATTTTCTGTATAATGGGTGGAATTTTAATCAAGATTTTCTGTATAATGGGTGGAATTTTAATCAAGATTTTCTGTATAATGGGTGGAATTTTAGTCAAGATTTTCAGAACAATGGCTGGAATTTTAGTCAATATTTACTGTATATTGGTTGGAGTTTTAATCAAGTTTTCTGTATAATGGGTGGAATTTTAGTCAAGATTTTCTTGTATAATGGTTGGAATTTTAGTCAAGATTTTCTGTGTATTGGGTGGAATTTTAGTCAAGATTTTCTTGGATAATGGTTGGAATTTTAGTCAAGATTTTCTGTGTAATGGGTGGAATTTTAATCAAGATTTTCTGTATAATGGGTGGAATTTTAATCAAGATTTTCTGTATAATGGGTGGAATTTTAGTCAAGATTTTCAGAACAATGGCTGGAATTTTAGTCAATATTTACTGTATATTGGTTGGAATTTTAATCAAGTTTTATGTATAATGGGTGGAATTTTAGTCAAGATTTTCTGGATATTGGGTGGAATTTTAGTGAAGTTTTCTGTATAATGGGTGGAATTTTAGTCAAGATTTTCTGTATTATGGGTGGATTTTTAGTCGAAATTTCTAGAACAATGGGTGTCATTTTAGTCAAGATTATTTTGTCTAATGGGTGGAATTTTAATCAAGATTTTCTGTATAATGGGTGGAATTTTTGTCAAGATTTTTTTTTTTTATGTGTGGAATTTTTGTCAAGATTTTTTTTTTTTATGTGTGGAATTTTTGTCAAGATTTTCTGGATATTGGGTGGAATTTTAGTCAAGTTTTCTGTATAATGGGTGGAATTTTAGTCAAGATTTTCTGGATATTGGGTGGAATTTTAGTCAAGTTTTCTGTATAATGGGTGGAATTTTAGTCAAGATTTTCTGTATTATGGGTGGATTTTTAGTCAAAATTTCTAGTACAAATGGTGTCATTTTAGTCAAGATTATTTTGTCTAATGGGTGGAATTTTAATCAAGATTTTCTGTATAATGGGTGGAATTTTTGTCAAGATTTTCTGTATAATGGGTGGAATTTTAGTCAATATTTTCTGTATAATGGGTGGAATTTTAGTCAAGATTTTTTGTATAATGTGCGGAATTTTAGTCAATATTTATTCACCAGCGACTTTGTGCTATCTTAGCGAATGACTGATAGTTGCGAGGCTTTATTTCAAGACGTGTAGCGAAGCCTTGTATTTTTTTTATACATTTAATTTTTTTACAAAATTGTCCTCTAAGTGGTCGGCTCATCTAGGACTAAGCCAGGGTTTATGTCCAGGTTTGAATTTTGGCTCAATCCACCCTCATGCAACCCCAGACCATGATGACAACACCACCGTTGCTTGACCCTAAGCCACACCTGCTGTCTCTGTTCTTATTTTTTTGGCCGCGTCACGTTAGCCGTTCTATCCGTGGCGTACTCTCCCCACGTCGCACTGGCAGCTAACGCTAACGTTGCGCCCGCCGTGCGTCACTCGTTTTTGGGTCGGTGTAGGAGGACGTCTTTCCACTCCCAGCTTAGCGATTTTGTGCACATTGGTCATCCAGGCGGATGTCGCCGAAAACTGCCTTGGCGAGCAAAATACTTCCGTCGGCGCGACTCCCAACGAAATCACCCGTCGCTTTCGCAGGGGTCAAAAAGTGCACGCTCGACGTTTTGAAGAAAGGGCCGTCAGAGGGCTAATCTGCCTGCGCTGAGGAGCCATAATCCCCCATAAAACACACCCGGCCATAATCATTTTATTTAGCACTTAGCAGTGCATGTAGTTAGCCTTGAAATCTCCCAGGAGAGTTCATTTAGCTCCCGTTGTGCACGCGCTGTGAAATGCGGATGTAAACAACGTCGGAGGGAAACTTGTAAAGCTCGACGAGGCGTCCACTGGAGTGGACGTTTGCCTCAAACAATGCAAGGAAGGTGACAATTTGTTTTGTTTTTTTCCTAATAGTTGATGTTTACCGTACATAACGTTTCGTCCCTCAGGTGGTCGCGGACTAAAACGTCGGGGATCAAAACCAGCGTCGTTTGCCGTCGACTTGACAAAATGTTGCTTTTTCTTTGGCTTTTTGTGAGTTACTTTACGGAAGGTGTTACAAAAACAAGTGCGAAAAGTGCAAAAGTCAGTAAATTGAGTGTCAACTCTGATCAACGGGATTTTTTTTTGTTTGTTTCACGTTTCAGTTTTATATTTGTACACAGGTGCGTCGTTTAACTCAGTGTTTTTCAACCACTGTGCCGCGTGAAATACAGTCCTGTGTGCCGTGGGAGATTATCTAATTTCACCTATTTGGGTTACAAATATTTTTTGCAAACCAGTAATTGTAGTCTGCAAATGATATGTTGTTGTTGAGTGTCGGTGCTGTCTAGAGCTGGGCAGAGTAACTATGTTATACTCTTTCATATCAATAGGTGGCAGCAGGTAGCTAATTGCTTTGTAGATGTCGGAAACAGCGAGAGGCAATGTGCAGGTAAAAAGGTGTCTAATGCTTAAACCAAAAATAAACAAAAGGTGAGTGCCCCTAAGAAAAGGCATTGAAGCTTAGGGAAGGCTATGCAGAAAGAAACCAAAACTGAACTGGCTAGTAAGTAAACAAAAACCTGAATGCTGGACGACAGCAAAGACTTACTGTGGAGCAAAGGTAAAAAGGTGTCTAATGCTTAAACCAAAAATAAACAAAAGGGGAGTGCCCCTAAGAAAAGACATTGAAGCTTAGGGAAGGCTATGCAGAACGAAACTAAAACTGAACTGGCTACTAAGTAAACAAAAACCGAATGCTGGACGACAGCAAAGACTTACTGCGGAGCAAAGGCGGCGTCCACAATGTACAGCCGAACATGACATGACGATCAACAATGTCCCCACAAAGAAGGATAAAAACAACTGAAATATTCTCGATTGCTAAAACAAAGTAGATGTGGGACATATCGCACATGAAACTGCTACAGGAAAATACCAAAAAAAGAGAAAAAAAAAAACACCGAAATAGGAGCGCAAGACAAGAACTAAAACACTACACACAGGAAAACACAAAAAAAACTCCAAATAAGTCACGGTGTGATGTGACAGGTCATGACAGTACACCTACTTTGAGACAAGAGCTGTAGTGATGCATGGTCGGTTATGGTTTAAAGTCATATCCAACAATTGTGACAACGACTTTTTACTGTCAACTGAGTTTTGTTTTTTAATGATTTCTGCTGGTGGTTTTTTCAACGGACAAAATGTGCCTTGGCTCAAAAAAGGTTGAAAAACACTGGTTTAACTAATTACCATCTATTTATTTATTTAATTTGTATTTATTTTTTTTACCATTGTTAATGTATTTTTACACTTTCAAAAGTCAACATTTGGTTTTTACATATTATGTTATCTATGTTATATTTTCTACATCCTTTTTGTCACACCCTTATTTACCGCAGTTTTTGTTCATCCTTTTCGTTGTTTACGACAGTTTGTACGGTACACCATTTCTGTTACACCTTTGTTTAGGACAGGTTTTGTTACACCTTTGTTTACGAACATTTATGTACATCCATTTCGTTACACTTTTATTCACGACAATTCTTTGATATCATTTTCATTACACTTGTATTTACAACGGTTTTTGTTCATATTTTTCCTTTATTTACAACAGTTTTTGTTACACCTTCATTCACGACAATTCTTGTGAATCGTTTCCATTACACTTTTATTGACGACAATTTATTTACGTCAATTTTTCTACATCCTTTTCGTTACACATTTTTTACGACCGTTTTTTTTACATCCTTTTTGGAACAGCATTTTGCATTGTTTTTGTTTTCCACTGGTTTACTTGGTTTTAAACTTGTAAAAGTCACAGTCAAGGTAGGACAATTTGCTGTTTTTGTTAATATTGTCCAGTGGTTAATGTATTTTTACACTTGTAAGATTCACACTTCAGGTAGAACAATTTGCTGTTTTTGTTAATATTATCCAGTGGTTACTGCATTTTTTTACAATTGTAAGAATCACATTTCAGGTACAACAATTTGCTGTTTTTGTTAATATTATCTAGTGGTTAATGTTTTTTTACACTTGTAAGAGTCACATTTTAAGTTGGACAATTTGCTGTTTTTCCTTAATATTATCCAGTGGTTAATGTAGTTTTGCACTTGTAAGAATCACATTTCAGGTAAAACACTTTGTTGTTTTTGTTGATATTATCTAGTGGTTAATGTATTTTTACACTTGTAAGAGTCAAATTTTAGGGAGAACAATGTGCTGTTTTTGTTAATATTATCTAGTGGTTAATGTATTTTTACACTTGTAAGAGTCAAATTTCAGGGAGAACAATTTGCTGTTTTTGTTAATATTATCAAATGGTTAATGTATTTTACATTTATACAAGTCACACTTCAGGTAGAACAATTTGCTGTTTTTGTTAATATTATCCAGTGGTTAATGATTTTTTTACACTTGTAAGAATCACATTTCAGGTAAAAAAATTTGCTGTTTTTGTTAATATTATCTAGTGGTTAATGTATTTTTACACTTGTAAGAGTCACATTTTAAGTTGGACAATTTGCTGTTTTTCCTTAATATTATCCAGTGGTTAATGTAGTTTTATACTTGAAAGAATCACATTTCAGTTAGAACAATTTGCTGTTTTTGTTAATATTATCTAGTGGTTAATGTATTTTTACACTTGTAAGAGTCACATTTTAAGTTGGACAATTTGCTGTTTTTCCTTAATATTATCCAGTGGTTAATGTAGTTTTATACTTGAAAGAATCACATTTCAGTTAGAACAATTTGCTGTTTTTGTTAATATTATCTAGTGGTTAATGTATTTTTACACTTGTAAGAGTCACATTTTAAGTTGGACAATTTGCTGTTTTTCCTTAATATTATCCAGTGGTTAATGTATTTTTACACTTGTAAGAATCACATTTCAGGTAGAACAATTTGCTGTTTTTGTTAATATTGTTCAGTGGTTAATTTATTTTTACACTTGTAAGAGTCACATTTCAGGTAGGACAATTTGCTCTTGTTGTTAATATTATCTCGTGGTTAATGTATTTTTAGACTTGTAAGAGTCACATGTCATGTAGAACAATTCGCTGTTTTTGTTAATATTATCTAGTGGTTAATGTATTTTTACACTAGTAAGAGTCAAATTTCAGGGAGAACAATTTGCTGTTTTTGTTAATATTATCAAATGGTTAATGTATTTTACACTTATAAAAGTCACACTTCAGGTAGAACAAGTTGCTGTTTTTGTTAATATTATCCAGTGGTTAATGTATTTTCACACTTGTAAGAGTCACATTTCACGTAGAACAATTTGCTGTTTTTGCTAATATTATCTAGTGGTTAATGTATTTTTACACTTGTAAGAGTCACACTTCAGGTAGAAATATTTGCTGTTTTTGTTAATATTATGTAGTGGTTAATGTATTTTTACACTTGTAAGTCACATTTCGGGGAGAACAATTAGCTGTTTTTGTTAATATTATCTAGTGGTTTATGTATTTTTACACTTGTAAGAGTCCCATTTCAGGGAGAACAATTTGCTGTTTTTGTTAATATTATCTAGTGGTTAATGTATTTTTACACTTGTAAGAGTCCCATTTCAGGGAGAACAATTTGCTGTTTTTGTTAATATTATTCAGTGGTTAATGTATTTTACACTTATTAAAAGTCGCACTTCAGGTAGGACAATTCGCTGTTTTTGTTAATATTATCAAGTGGTTAATGTATTTTTTATACATGTAAGAGTCACATTTCAGGTAAAACAATGTGCTGTTTTTGTTAACAATATCCAGTGGTTAATGTAATTTCACACTTGTAAGAGTCACGTTTCAGGTAGAACATTTTGCTATTTGTGTTAATAATATACAATGGTTAAGTTATTTTTACACTCGTAAGAGTTGCATTTTAGGTAGAACAATTTGCTGTTTTTGTTAATATTATCCAGTAGTTAATGTATTTTTACACTTGTAAGAGTCACATTTCAGGTTGAACAATTTGCTGTTTTTGTTAATTTTATCTTGTGGTTAATGTTTAGACTTGTAAGAGTCACATTTCATGTAGAACAATTCGCTGTTTTTGTTAATATTATCTAGTGGTTAATGTATTTTACACTTGTAAGAGTCACATTTCAGGGAGAACAATTTGCTGTTTTTGTTAATATATTATGTAGTGGTTACTGTATTTTTACATTTGTAAGTCACATTTCGGGGAGAACAATTTGCTGTTTTTGTTAATATTATCCAGTGGTTAATGTATTTTTACACCTGTAAGAGTCAAATTTCAGGGAGAACAATTTGCTGTTTTTGTTAATATTATCAAATGGTTAATGTATTTTACACTTATAAAAGTCACACTTCAGGTAGAACAATTTGCTGTTTTTGTTAATATTATCCAGTGGTTAATGTATTTTTACACTTGTAAGAGTCACATTTCAGGTAAAACAATGTGCTGTTTTTGTTAACAATATCCAATGGTTAATGTAATTTTACACTTGTAAGAGTCACGTTTCAGGTAGAACATTTTGCTATTTTTGTTAATAATATACAACGGTTAAGGTATTTTTACACTTGTAAGAGTCACATTTTATGTAGAACAATTTGCTGTTTTTTGTTAATATCGTCCAGTAGTTAATGTATTTTTACACAAAGTCACAGTTCAGGTAGAATAATTTGCTGTTTTTGTTAATATTATCCAGTGGTTAATGTATTTTTACACTTGTAAGAGTCACATTTAGGTAGATCGTTTTGCTGCTTGAGTTAAAATATTTTCCACATAATTATTTTGCTCTTTTTTTTTTCTTTTTTTTTTTTTTTTACATTTTCTACCGGTTAAATTATTTTTACACATGTCAGAGTCATAAAAAAATAAAAAAATAAGGTAAAATATTTTTGCTGTTTTTGTAAATATTTTCCGCCGGCTGACTTCCATTTGGACTTGCAAAACACTTAAGGTAAAACATGTTGCTGTTTTTGTTAACAATTTCCCCTGGTTAACTCATTTTTACACTTGAAAAAGTCAAAAAATGGGAAAATGGAAGTAGAATGTTTGTTATTTCCATTCAAAAGGTAAGCTGGACACTGACATGTAGTTGCACTAAAAGGCCTCTAGTAGGTTATCTATGTTGACCTTACCGTATGGAAGGGATTCATACGGCCCCATTCCTGGGTGGATCTCGCGTGAGAGGAAGAGGAGGGGGTTAATCATTTTGCAATGCAGTCTGCTGAAAATGATGGAAAGCCCCACTCTACATAGCAACACATTTTAAGATATTCAACACTCTGGATCAGGGGTCACCAACGCGGTGCCCACGGGCACCAGGTAGCCCGTAAGGACCAGATGAGTAGCCCGCTGGCCTGTTCTAAAAATAGCTCAAATAGCAGCACTTACCAGTGAGCTGCCTCTATTTTTTAAATTTGATTTATTTACTAGCAAGCTGGTCCCGCTTTGCTCGACATTTTTAATTCTACGAGAGACAAAACTCAAAATACAATTTGAAAATCCAAGAAAATATTTTAAAGACTTGGTCTTCACTTGTTTAAATAAATTCATTAATTTTCTTACTTTGCTTCTTATAACTTTCAGAAAGACAATTTTAGAGAAAAAATACAACCTTAAAAATGATTTTAGGATTTTTAAACACATATACCTTTTTACCTTTTAAATTCCTTCCTCTTCTTTCCTGACAATTTAAATCAATGTTCAAGTACATTTATTGTTTTTATTGTAAAGAATAATAAATACATTTTAATTTAATTCTTCATTTTAGCTTCTGTTTTTTCGACGAAGAATATTTGTGAAATATTTCTTCAAACTTATTATGATTAAAATTTTAAAAAAATAATCTAGAAAATCTGTAGAATCAAATTTAAATCTTATTTCAAAGTCTTTTGAATTCATCTTAAAATTTTTGTTCTGGAAAATCTAGAAGAAATAATGATTTGTCTTTGTTAGAAATATAGCTTGGTCCATCCATCCATCCATTTTCTACCGCTTATTCCCTACAATCGGGCAGAAGGCGGGGTGCACCCTGGACAAGTCGCCACCTCATCGCTTGGTCCAATTTGTTATATATTCTAACAAAGTGTAGATTGGATTTTAACCTATTTAAAACATGTCGTCAAAATTCTAAAATTAATCTTAATCAGGAAAAATGACTAATGATGTTCCATAAATATATTTTTTAATTTTTTCAAAAAGATTCGAATTAGCTAGTTTTTCTCTTCTTTTTTTCGGTTGAATTTTGAATTTTAAAGAGTCGAAATTGAAGATAAACTATGTTTCAAAATTTAATAGTCATTTTTTTCGTGTTTTCTCCTCTTTTAAACCGTTCAATTAAGTGTAAATATCATTAATTACTAATAATAACATAGAGTTAAAGGTAAATTGAGCAAATTGGCTATTTCTGGCAATTTATTTAAGTGTGGTAGCCCTTTGCATTAATCAGTACCCAAGAAGTAGCTCTTGCTTTCAAAAAGGTTGCTGACCCCTGCCCTGGATAGTGCACCCTTCAATTCGTCACGTTTCATGTGTCAGGTAAACAGTGACCAACGGGGGCCCGTATGAATCCCCTTCCTACTGCAGGTGTAATAAAGTTACCTAACTTTATTTATCCAAGTCTAAAAATGCCTGTCGCAACATTTCTTTGTCACATCTCCAACATGGACTCCGTGCCGAGCCTCAAAGCTGCGCTACGGCTTTGCTGTCATGGCGTCTGCCTTTGAGTTCCAACCCTGCGCTCCCTGATTTGAAGTTTGAAGGGGGAGAAAAAAGAAAAAAAATCAAATGTGAACTCTCAATGAACCCTTCTCTCCAGGCCCCTCTCCCCCCCCCCCCCCCCCCCCCCACCCCCCCGCATTCCTAAAGCCAATCAAAACAGGTGATGGATGGGCACGGGAATGTGTCATTGCTTGATGGAGAGACTGTTGTTGCATCACCATGGTTACACTTCCTGTCCCCCGCCTAACGTGTACCGCGACAAATGTCCCGCACCGAGGAGTCCGATTAAACCCGCTAAGTCCCGACCAGCGTGCTATCTTTGTGATATCGTCAGAGATATCGTTAAGGCTTTCCTGCGCTGTAACGGCCGTCGTCGCCGGGGGCAACGGGCGCTTGGCCGCGTGGTCCATCCCACAATTGGAAGTGAAGTCGCTGCAGGCGAGATGAAAGACGACGAGATGCTTTCTGCTTTTTAGCATGCAAGGCGAGACAATTTATTAGGTGTTGGCTGCAAATGCACTTGTCAAAGATCCTTTCTGTGACAGGAGCACTTTGCTGGTGTTCATTTTCTACTCAAAACATTTGTGTCGAAGATCATGTTGTTTTTTTAAGGAACTACAGCAGAAAACCCAGATATCCTCTTTATTACTGGACTGCTTGGCTATTTTTAAGAATCTACCGGAGACAAAGATCCTCTATATGACAGGACTACTTTGCTATTTTTTAAGAATTTACCTGAGACAAAGATCATCTATATGACAGGAGTGTTTTGCTATTTTTAAGAATCTACCGGATACAAAGATCCTCTACATGACAGGAATGCTTTGCTATTTTTTTTAAGAATTAACCTGAGACCAAGATCCTCTATACGACAGGAGTGATTTGCTATTTTTAAGAATTTACCTGAGACAAGGATCCTCTATATGATAGGAATGCTTTGCTATTTTTTAAGAATCCACCTGGACACAAAGATCCTCTATATGACAGGATTACTTTGCTATTTTTTAAGAATTTACCTGAGACAAAGATTCTCTACATGACATGAGTGTTTTGCTATTTTTTAAGAATCTACCGGATACAAAGATCCTCTGCATGACAGCAGTGCTTTGCTATTTTTAAGAATTTACCCTGGACAAAGATCCTCTATATGACAGGAATGCTTTGCTATTTTTTTTAAGAATTAACCTGAGACCAAGATCCTCTATACGACAGGAGTGATTTGCTATTTTTAAGAATTTACCTGAGACAAAGATCCTCTATATGATAGGAATGCTTTGCTATTTTTTAAGAATCCACCTGAGACAAAGATCCTATATATGATAGGAATGCTTTGCTATTTATTAAGAATCCACCTGGAGACAAAGATCCTCTATATGACAGGACTACTTTGCTATTTTTTAAGAATTTACCTGAGACAAAGATCCTCTACATGACATGAGTGTTTTGCTATTTTTTAAGAATCTATCGGATACAAAGATCCTCTGCATGACAGCAGTGCTTTGCTATTTTTAAGAATTTACCCTGGACAAAGATCCTCTATATGACAGGAGTGTTTTGCTATTTTTAAGAATCTACCAGATACAAAGATCCTCTACATGACAGGAATGCTTTGCTATTTTTTTTAAGAATTAACCTGAGACCAAGATCCTCTATACGACAGGAGTGATTTGCTATTTTTAAGAATTTACCTGAGACAAAGATCCTCTATATGATAGGAATGCTTTGCTATTTTTTAAGAATCTACCTGAGACAAAGATCCTCTATATGATAGGAATGCTTTGCTATTTTTTAAGAATCCACCTGAGACAAAGATCCTCTATATGACAGGATTACTTTGCTATTTTTTAAGAATTTACCTGAGACAAAGATCCTCTACATGACATGAGTGTTTTGCTATTTTTTAAGAATCTACCGGATACAAAGATCCTCTGCATGACAGCAGTGCTTTGCTATTTTTAAGAATTTACCCTGGACAAAGATCCTCTATATGACAGGAGTGTTTTGCTATTTTTAAGAATCTACCGGATACAAAGATCCTCTACATGATAGGAATGCTTTGCTATTTTTTAAAGAATTAACCTGAGACCAAGATCCTCTATATGATAGGAATGCTTTGCTATTTTTTAAGAATCCACCTGGAGACAAAGATCCTCTATATGATAGGAATGCTTTGCTATTTTTTTAAGAACCCACCTGGAGACAAAGATCCTTTATATGATAGGAATGCTTTGCTATTTTTTTAAGAATCCACCTGGAGACAAAAATCCTCGATAGGACAGATATGCTTTGCTATTTTTTAAGAATTTACCTCATACAAAGATCCTCTATACGACAGGAGTGTTTTACTATTTTTTTAAGAATCTACTGGCGACAAAGTAGATGACAGGAATGCTTTTCTATTTTTAAGAATCTACCACAGACAAAGATCCTCTACATGACAGGAGTGCTTTGCTTTTTTTAAGAATATAATTTAAGAATATACCGCAGACAAAGATCCTCTACATGATAGGAATGCTTTGCTATTTTTTAAATAATCTACCAGAGACAAAGATCCTCTATATGACATGAATGATTTGTTATTTTTTAAGAATTTACCTGAGACAAAGATCCTCTACATGACAGCAGTGCTTTGCTATTTTTAAGAATCAACCCAAGACCAAGATCTTCTATATGACAGGATTGCTTTGCTATTTTTAAGAATCTACCTGAGGCAAATATCTTCTATATGACAGGACTGCTTTGCTATTTTTAAGAATCTACCGCAGACAAAGATCCTCTATATGATAGGAATGCTTTGCTATTTTTTTTAAAGAATTTACCTGAGACAAAGATCCTTTACATGACAGGATTGCTTTGCTGTTTTTCAGAATTTACCTGATACAAAGATCCTATATGACAGGACTGCTTTGCTATTTTTAAGAATATACCGCAGACAAAGATCCTCTACATCAGTGGTCCCCAACCACCGGTACCGGTCCGCGGACTGATTGGTACCGGGCCGCGCAAGAAATTAAAAAAATAATAAAAAAATAAAAAAATTATTAAAAAAATATATATATATTTTATTTTTTTAATTTTTTTTTTAAAAATTAAATCAACATAAAAAACACAATATATACATTATATATCAATATAGATCAATACAGTCTGCAGGTATACAGTCCGTAAGCACACATGATTGTATTTCTTTATGAAAACAAATTTTAAAAAAATAAATAAATAAATATCCCCCCCCCCCCGGTCCGTGGGACAAATTTTCAAGCGTTAACCGGTCCCCGGCTTCAAAAAGGTTGGGGACCACTGCTCTACATGATAGGAATGCTTTGCTATTTTTCAGAATTGACCTGATACAAAAATATATTCAAAGTTTTTATTTGCTGTTTTTAGGGACATACTGTAAACATACCAGACACAAAACCTCTAAATGACAATTGCTGTTTTTAATGATCTACTGCAAAGACACATGTTCTAAAGTTCCTATAGGTGACATTTGCTGTTTTTTGAGGATCCGCTGTAAAAACACTAGCCTGTATATGGCATTTGCTGTTTTTAAGGATGCACGGCGCGAACACGATTGTCAAAGATCATATATTTGAAACGAGAACCCTTCGCGTTTTGGGGGACATTAAAAACAGCAGTAAAATAATATGTGTAAAAAAAATCTTAATGCAAGTCAAAAATCCTCTGTGACTTTTGCTGTTTTTAAGGACCTAGGTGTGTGTGTGTGTGTGTGTGTGTGTGGAGTGTGACAGGTGGTTAGGGGGGCGGTAAAGTAATGGCTACCTGCCGGCGTTGTTTCCAAAGTCAAACAGGAGACGAGGCTAATGGCTCCCCTGTGCTCTCCTCCATAAAGGACTTCCACTACGTCTCCCTGAAGCACGCGTTCATCCGCTTTGTGTCGGCCGTGAAGACGAGTCACGTGACGCACTTGAGGAGCCGCTCGCTTTTCACCTTCCTTACTTGGACAAGATGACAGCCTTTAATGGCAGTTAACATCACTCTTTGCTGCAATTATCAACATTTAATAGTCCGCCGTCGTGCCTCAGGAGTCCTAAATCCACCATTTGTTCCCCGTAGAGGTCCTCTTCTAATGGCAATGACCTGTTCCAGTGTCAAACTCTCACAGGCTGGGGCTTATATGTCTATATAATATGCTTCCAGTAATATTCTAGAGCTTCCATTAATCGTTTGAGTGTATTTAATAAAATCAACAAAAACATAAAAGAAGGTAAAATAGGTTGAATATTGGGAAAACAAGGTAACAAGTAAATAGAAGGCATTCAAAAGTAAATAGAAGGCAATATAAGTGAATGCAATGTAGAAGAAGGTTAAAGAAGGGTAAAATAAGGTAAAACAAAATGGTGAAAGAAGATGAAAAATGAAAATGGAAAGTAAAAGAAGGTAATATAAGTGAATTATGGCAACATGTGAACACAGGTAAATAAAGTAAATAGAAGATTAAATTAAAGTAAATAAATTGTAAACAAATAAAATGTAAACAAGTGTAAAAAAAAATAAAGGTCAAATAAGTTAAATAAAAGTTTTTAAAAAAGGTAACTTGAAAGTAAATAAAAGAAGTTAAATTAAAAAAATAAAGGTTCTAAATAAAAGGTATTCTAAGGTTATTAAAAGGTAAATAAGGTAAAACAGGTTGACTATTGGGAAAACAAGGTAACAAGTAAATGGAAGGCATTCAACAGTAAATAGAAGGCAATATAAGTGAATGCAAGGTAGAAGAAGGTTAAAAAAAAGGTGAAAGAAGATGAAAATGGAAAGTAAAATAAGGTAATAGAAGTGAATTATGGCAAAAGGTGAACACAGGTAAATAAGGTAAATAGAAGATTTAAAAAAGTAAAGAAATTGTAAAGAAATAAAATGCAAACAAATGTAAAAAAAAAAGGTACAATAAGTTAAATAAAAGTTTAAAAAAAGGTAACTAGAAAGTAAATAAAGGGTAGAAGAAGTTAAATTAAAAAATAAAGGTATTAAATAAAAAGTATTCTAAGGTTATTAAAATGTTAAAAAAGGTAAATAAGGTAAATAGAAGATAGAAAAAGTAAATACATTGTAAAAAAAATAAAATGTAAACAAATGTTTAAAAAAAAGGTAAAATAAGTTGAATAAAAGTTTTTAAAAAAGGTAACTGGAAAAGTAAATAAAAGCTGGAATAAGTTAAATAAAAAACTAAAGGTAATAAATAAAAGGTATTATAAGGTTAAAAAAGGTAAATAGAAGTTAAAATAAGTTAATAGGAGGTAAAAGTAGTAAATAAAAGGTATATAAACGGTAAAAAAGGAATTGGAAGGTAAAATAAGTAAACTAGAGTTTAAAAGAAGCTTAAACAGTCAAATAAGGTTAAAAAAATGTAAATAAAAGGTGAATTAGGTTTAAAAAAGAAAAGTATAAAAAGTTAAATTAATTATTTTAAAAAGGTAAAATAAGTAAATAATATGTAAAAAAGTAAAAGGTAATAGAAGGTAAGAATGTTAATAGAAGTAAATATACTGTAAAGGTAATAAATGCAATGTAAAATAAGGTAAATAGAAGCTAAATAAAAAGGTAAAAGGTGTTAAATAGAATGTAAAAGTAGTAAATAAAAAGTGAAAGAAGGAATATAGATGGTAAAATAACTAAAATGGAAGATAAATAAAAGGTCAAAGACGGTCATATAAGGTAAATGAAAGGTGAAATGAGGTAAATAAAAGTAACATAAGTTCAATAGAAGATACACAAAGGTAAATCAAAGGTAGAAGGAGTAAATGAAATGTTAAATAAGATACAAGGTACAAGCAGGTAAAACAAGTAAATAGTAAAGGAAGGTAAACAAAATGTATAAAAAGGTAAATCAGAGGTAAAATTAGTAAATAAACGGTAAAATAAATTTGTTAAAAAAAGGTAAATAGAAGGTTAAAATGAAAATAAAAGTTGAAAGTAATAAATACAAGGTAGATAAAGGGTAAAATAAGGAATTGGAAGGTAAAATAAGTTCACTAGAGGGTAAAAGAAGCTTGACCAGTCAAATAAGGTAAATCAAAGGTGAAATATATTTTTATAAAAAGGTAAATTAATTATTTAAAAAACGTTAAATAAAAGGTCAAATAAGCTAAATAGAAGGTAGAATAAGTAAATAATATGTAAAAAAAAAAAAAAAAAAATTGTAATAGAAGGTAAGAATGCTAATGGAAGTAAATGAACGGTAAATGTAGTAAACAAAATGTAAAATAAGTTAATAAAAGCTAAATAAAAGGTAAAATAAGTTAAATAGAATGTAAAAGTAGTAAATACAGAGTAAAAGAAGGAATATAGAGGGTAAAATAAGTCAAATAGAAGGTAAATAAAAGGTCAAAGGCAGTCATATAAGGTAAACAAAATGTGAAATAAGGTAAATAAAAGTAACATAAGTTCAGTAGTAGATACAAAAAGGTAAATAGAAGGTAGAAGTAGTAAATGAAATGCAAAATAAGATAAAAGGTAAAAGCGGGTAAAACAAGTACATGTAAAGGAAGGTAAAACAAATGTATTATAAGGTAAAGTAAATAAAAAAAGCAATATAAAAGGTCAAACAAGGTAAAATACATTCAAAGAAGTTTAATAGAAAGAAAATAAAAAGTACATTAATGTTAAAAATGGCAATAAAGAAGGTACAATGACGTAAAAGAGGGTAAATAAAGTTAAATAGAAGGCAACTACAAGATGAATATTTAGGGTAAAACAAGGTAAACGATGGTCAAAGAAGTTTAATAGAAGGTAAAACAGGGTAAATAAAATGCAAATGAATGGATATAAATGAATATAGAAGGTCAAAGAAGGTAATGGCAAGCACAAAAAATATTTGTTTATTTCAACTATTTTGCCTAAAATACAACACAACATATATCAATGCTTTTATTATCCGATCAAACTAATTGAAAAACGTTTGAATCGTTGCAGCTTTAATAATATAATGTTCTTACTGTTCTCCATATTCAGTTTTACTTCCAAAAGTTATGAACCGTTCACATGCAGAAGCATTTTTAGCTCATTTTGTGCACTTACAGCTAAAAAATCATGGATCGGCACAAAGTATTAAATACAATTGTTGAACTTGTTTTTTAATGAATACTTATGCCTACTACGCTACTGTATTTCCCTGACGGTCATTAAGTTTTTGTCCGCCATTTTATTGTTGTTGTTTTTCTTCTTCTTTTTTTCCCCCCCCCCCCCGTAAAAATGGTCGGACGTATGCGTGTGTGAAGTGACATATTCCATCTCCCCGGTGAGTTTCCCCCGGGTGTCAAAGGGAATCACGACTGCTGATGTCTCACTCCCCCGCCCCCCCCGCCCCCGCTCACATTAGCGAGTGGCACCTTTTATTAGGATTCATCTCGCTCGCTGCGGAGGAACAGATAAGAGCTCGGGTGTAAATAAACAGATCGGGCTCCCAATAATTAACCCCTGCGGGTCTTTCGCCGGCTCCAAGAGTGCTGCGGGCGCCCGAGGTTATAGCTCTATGACGCGCGTTGCCAATAGCAACCAGGACGTATCTCCTGCGCTCCTGTCTTTGACGAGCGGAAAGCGGCAACGAAAACCAATAATACAAACCTCGTTTCCATGTGAGTTGGGAAATTGTGTTAGATGTAAATATAAATGGAATACAATGATTTGCGAATCATTTTCAACCCATATTCAATTGAATGCACTACAAAGACAACATATTTGATGTTCAAACTCATAAACACTATTTTTTTTTTGCAAATAATAATTAACTTAGAATTTCATGGCTGCAACACGTGCCAAAATAGTTGGCACAGGGGCATTTTTACCACTGTGTTACATGGCCTTTCCTTTTAACAACACTCAGTAAACGTTTGGGAACTGAGGAGACACATTTTTGAAGCTTCTCAGGTGGAATTCTTTCCCATTCTTGCTTGATGTACAGCTTAAGTTGTTCAACAGTCCGTTGTGCTATTTTAGGCTTCATAATGCGCCACACATGTTCAATGGGAGACAGGTCTGGACTACAGGCAGGCCAGTTTAGTACCCGCACTCTTTTACTATGAAGCCATGTTGATGTAACACGTGGCTTGCTGAAATAAGCAGGGGCGTCCATGGTAACGTTGCTTGGATGGCAACATATGTTGCTCCAAAACCTGTATGTACCTTTCAGCATTAATGGTGCCTTCACAGATGTGTAAGTTACCCATGTCTTGGGCACTAATACACCCCCATACCATCACAGATGCTGGCTGTTCAACTTTGCGCCTATAACAATCCGGATGGTTCTTTTCCTCTTTGGTCCGGAGGACACGACGTCCACAGTTTCCGAAAACAATTTGAAATGTGGACTCGTCAGACCACAGAACACTTTTCCACTTCGTATCAGTCCATCTTAGATGAGCTCGGGCCCAGCGAAGCCGACTTGCGTTTCTGGGTGTTGTTGATAAACGGTTTTCGCCTTGCATAGGAGAGTTTTAACTTGCACTTACAGATGTAGCGACCAACTGTAGTTACTGACAGTGGGTTTCTGAAGTGTACCTGAGCCCATGTGGTGATATCCTTTACACACCGATGTCGCTTGTTGATGCAGTACAGCCTGAGGGATGGAAGGTCACGGGCTTAGCTGCTTACGTGCAGTGATTTCTCCAGATTCTCTGAACCCTTTGATGATATTACGGAGCGTAGATGGTGAAATCCCGAAATTCCTTGTTTTTTCTTAAACTGTTCAACAATTTGCTCACGCATTTGTTGACAAAGTGGTGACCCTCGCCCCATCCTTGTTTGTGAATGACTGAGCATTTCATGGAATCTACTTTTACACCCAATCATGGCACCCACCTGTTCCCAATTTGCCTGTTCACCTCTGGGATGTTCCAAATAAGTGTTTGATGAGCATTCCTCAACTTTATCAGTATTTATTGCCACCTTTCCCAACTTCTTTGTCACGTGTTGCTGGCATCAAATTCTAAAGTTAATGATTATTTGCAACAAAAAAAAAAAAGTTTATCAGTTTGACCATCAAATATGTTGTCTTTGTAGCATATTCAACTGAATATGGCTTGAAAATGATTTGCAAATCATTGTATTCCGTTTATATTTACATCTAACACAATTTCCCAACTCATATGGAAACAGGGTTTGTACATTCCAATCTGTGGCTGTAGGCAACCTCCTGATGCCCGCTCCTTAGTATTGTCCTCGAGTATAGCAGGTATCAAGACTGGTCCGATATCAGCAGAGATCATACATACTTTTTTGTTATTTTGCAGTGTGGAAAAGGTGTGCTCAAGTGATATCAATCAAACACTAACCCATTTATTAGTGATGGGTAAAGTGAGTGTATGGCACACTCGGTAGCTGTATTGACACAGCACCGATACCGTGTCAATACACTGCTTGAAATGTACACCCGGATTTCTTTGAGTACCAGCTGTCCCGTTTGAGCCGACATTTTTTTTGTTTTTATCTTAAAGTGACACATACACACATTGAGGCATCGATGCTTCGGTATTGTGGGTGTCGCAAAAAAATAAATCAATAAATGAATTAGTTTTTTTGGGGGGGGTGTGGGGGGGGGGAGGTTGATTCGGGAAATCATATTTTTGATATATATGATATATATGGGAGTGGTAATTGGTGTTTTGGCGACACCTAGTGGCCACAACAAGTCAGTAAGTTAAGCTCAGGTCGCACTAAGTTTAATGATGCGGACACATTTGTTACTGGACGTAATTCTGTATTAATTAAGTATTTGATATGTTTTGATGTTTTAGACTGCAGTGCCGTGTGCTTGTGTGTGCTAAGCTGCTGTGTAGCTGCTCGTAGCCTATAGCCTTGTTTGTTTACCTTTTGTAAAGGACTTGACTGATTACTAACCCCGTGTGCTAATTGGAGGACTCAATATTTCCTCCCACGTCGGTTGGATTTAGCTATCGTTTTTATTATTAGCCGCCTGGAATAGAGTCACCCTGTCTTTAAGTCCAAGGGGAATGGTAATTGGTGTTTTGGTGAGGTGTAGTGGCCACAATAAATCAGTAAGTTAAGCTTGCTTCGCACTAAGTTAAATGATGCGGACACGTTTGTTACTGGATGCGATTCTGCCCCGCAGACTTTGCATGTGTAAGTATTTGATACTTGGTAATGTTTTAGACTGCAGTGCCGTGTGCTATTGTGTGCTCAGCTGCTGTGTAGCTGCTCGTAGCCTATAGCTTTGTTTGTTTACCTTTTGTAAAGGACTTGACTGACTACTAAAGGTAATTTACCAAAATTGGTATAATCTGGTAAAACTGATTACTCACACTGTAAGTGACACCTAGTAGCCACAATAAGTCAGTGAGTTAAGTACATGTCGCACTAAGTGAAATGATGCGGACACATTTGTTACTGGATGCAATTCTGCCCCGGAGGACTTAGTATGTGTAAGTATCATTATACTTGCTGATGTTTTAGACTGCAGTGTCGTGGGTCTACCTCGTGTGCTATCGTGTGCTAAGCTGCTCGTAGCCTATAGCCTAGCTTGTTTACCTTTTGTGAAGGACTTGACTGATTACTAACTTTGTGTGCTAATTGGAAGACTCAATATTTCTTCCCACGTCGGGTGGATTATCAGACATATTTATTATTAACCAGCTGGAATAGACTCACGCTGTAAGTAAAGTACACGTCGCACTAAGTTAAACAATGCGGACACGTTTGTTACTGGGTGCAATTCTGCACTTTGTGTGTGTAAGTATCATTATATGATACTTGGTGATGTTTTAGACTGCAATGTCATGGGTCTAGCTCATGTGCTATTGTGTGCTAAGCTGCTGTGTAGCTGCTCGTAGCCTATAGTCTGGCCTGTTTACCTTTTGTGAAGGACTTGACTGATTACTAACATGGTGTGCTAATTGGAGGACTCAATATTTCTTCCCACGTCGGGTGGATTTAGCTGACGTATTTATTATTAACCAGCTGGAATAGACTCGCACTGTATGTAAAGTACACGTCGCACTAAGTTAAACGATGCGGACACGTTTGTTACTAGATGCAATTCTGCACTTTGTGTGTGTAAGTATCATTATATGATACTTGCTGATGTTTTAGACTGCAATGTCGTGGGTCTACCTCGTGTGCTAAGCTGCTGTGTAGCTGCTTTTAGTCTATAGTCTAGCCTGTTTACCTTTGGTGAAGGACTTGACTGATTACTAACATGGTGTGCTAATTGGAGGACTGGATATTTATTCCCACGTCGGGTGGATTATCTGACATATTTATTATTAACCAGCTGGAATAGACCCACGCTGTAAGTAAAGTACATGTCGCACTAAGTTAAACGATGCGGACACGTTTGTTACTGGATGCAATTCTGCACTTTGTGTGTGTAAGTATCATTATATGATACTTGGTGATGTTTTAGACTGCAATCTCGTGGGTCTAGCTCGTGTGCTAAACTGCTGTATAGCTGCTCGTAGCCTATAGCCTAGCCTGTTTACCTTTTGTGAATGACTTGACTGATTACTAACATGGTGTGCTAATTGGAGGACTGGATATTTCTTCCCACGTCGGGTGGATTATCTGACATATTTATTATTAACCAGCTGGAATAGACCCACGCTGTAAGTAAAGTACATGTCGCACTAAGTTAAACGATGCGGACACATTTGTTACTGGATGCAATTCTGCACTTTGTGTGTGTAAGTATCATTATATGATACTTGGTGATGTTTTAGACTGCAATCTCGTGGGTCTAGCTCGTGTGCTATTGTGTGCTAAGCTGCTGTGTAGCTGCTCGTAGCCTATAGTCTGGCCTGTTTACCTTTTGTGAAGGACTTGACTGATTACTAACATGGTGTGCTAATTGGAGGACTCAATATTTCTTCCCACGTCGGGTGGATTTAGCTGACGTATTTATTATTAACCAGCTGTAATAGACTCGCACTGTATGTAAAGTACACGTCGCACTAAGTTAAACGATGCGGACACGTTTGTTACTGGATGCAATTCTGCACTTTGTGTGTGTAAGTATCATTATATGATACTTGGTGATGTTTTAGACTGCAATCTCGTGGGTCTAGCTCGTGTGCTAAGCTGCTGTGTAGCTGCTTTTAGCCTATAGTCTAGCCTGTTTACCTTTGGTGAAGGACTTGACTGATTACTAACATGGTGTGCTAATTGGAGGACTGGATATTTATTCCCACGTCGGGTGGATTATCTGACATATTTATTATTAACCAGCTGTAATAGACTCGCACTGTATGTAAAGTACACGTCGCACTAAGTTAAACGATGCGGACACGTTTGTTACTGGATGCAATTCTGCACTTTGTGTGTGTAAGTATCATTATATGATACTTGGTGATGTTTTAGACCGCAATGTCGTGGGTCTAGCTCGTGTGCTAAACTGCTGTATAGCTGCTCGTAGCCTATAGCCTAGCCTGTTTACCTTTTGTGAATGACTTGACTGATTACTAACATGGTGTGCTAATTGGAGGACTGGATATTTCTTCCCACGTGGGGTGGATTTAGCTGACGTACGCACACTTGAGATTGATTAAGCCTCCACCAGAGAATCTTCCCACTGCTGTCAGAAGTGCTGCCAACCACAATGCAACAATTTCATGTCAGATTTTTTAAAAAAAACAACCAAAAAAACCTTTTTTGGGTAAAAAAAAAGGTTTTGGTGCGTTCTCACCTCTGGTTCTGTCGCCAACTTGCAAAGGAGGGAATTAGGATGTCACGCCGTCCTCCCACGCCGTCCACGTCACCCTTCAAAAGGGAGCAAGGACTGATGTCAAATCCCTGTCCCAGATTCACCGTGACACTCCTGACTCTTTTTTTTTTTTTTTTTTCTCCACGGGTCCAAATATGGCCCCCGTGCCTGCGTGCGTGCGCGCTCAGTCATCCACGTTTCCCTACACCGCTTTGGCACGTGCCGCCCCATTAAAATGCCACCTCGGCTGGGTGGAGGACGCCTGCTCGCATAAAGCAAACATGTTAATAAGACACATTCCAGCCTCCGTCTTCTCTCATGTTGCCCTTTCTCAATTAATAGGGACATTAACTCTTCGCGGGCCGCTCATTAAAAATGCATTATCCAGATAATCCTCTCAAACCGGGTATATATATTATTGTTTTACTTTGTATTGTATTTCTACTTGTATTCACTCTTTTAGATCAGTAGTTGTCATCATGATGACCAACATTAAACTATGTTAGCGTAGTAGGCCTAAGTATCCATTAAAAATAATTACATTTGATATATTTGGCCACTGTAACATTCCCGGGCGCGGCCACCGCTGCTGCTCACTGCTCCCCTCACCTCCCAGGGGGTGATCAAGGGTGATGGGTCAAATGCAGAGAATAATTTCGCCACCCTGTGACAATCATTGGTACTTCAACTTTAATTTAACTTAAGCACAGTTTGAACAGTAACACTGTGTGTGGATGTTTATTTAGATGATTATTTGGCATACCACTAGATGGAGCCTGCATACCACTAGTGGTATACGTACCACAGTTTGAGGATCGTGATTATTTTAATATTAATTATTTTACGTTTTATTTATTTATTTATTTTTGTGTCCTGTATTGATCTTGTATCAATACTGATTTGTTTTTTTAAACTAAAATTACATTAAACAGAAAATACTTCCTTATTAAACCCAGGTTGTTGGTTTTTTTGGGGGGATGAAATTAGCAATTTTATATTATTTTTTATAATGTATCATGTTATATTTATTATTTTTTTGTAAATCATTTTATTTGGCATGTATTCATTTTTTTTTTTATTTACTTTTTTATTTGTGTGCTGATCGACCGATCACTAATCAATACTGGCCGATGTTCGTGAAAAATGCAGAGTAATAATAATAATAATAGTAATAATAATAGATTTTATTTGTAAAAAAAAAAAGCACTTTACATTGAGTAAACAACCTCAAAGTGCGACAATGTATTAAAAAAAATAAAAATAAAAAGATAATAAAAAATAAATAAAAATAATAAAAACTAGAACAGCCAAATAGCTAAAACTAGTATGCATATATCTAAAAAAAAAAAAGGCTTTTTAAAAAAAAAAGTTTTTTAAGCCTTTTTAAAAGCATCCACAGTCTGTGGTGCCCTCAGGTGGTCAGGGAGAGCGTTCCACAGACTGGGAGCGGCGTAACTTTGTCCTCGGAGGTTGGAGGAGGTTAGCCTGTCCGGAGCGGAGGTGTCGTGTGGAGGATTTGGGGGTGAGTAGTTCTTTGAGGTAGTGGGGGGGCATTTCCATGGAGGCACTGGTGGGTTAGTAGAGAGACTTTGAATTCAATCCTGAGTGGAACAGGAAGCCAGTGAAGGGATTTGAGAGTTGTTGTGATAATGAGTGATGTAATGTGAGTAATGCCCTTTTAATGGGCATCATAGATTTATTTTTTAGCTAGCAGCTTAATGTGTCTCCGAACCCCCTAAGCTAATAATAATCACCTCCATTACGACAAATAAACTGCATTTCTTAGTATCTTAAGTAACCTTATCACTGGAGGTGGGTCTGGGTTCGTTTTTTGCCTCATCCCTCACTTACAGAGTGAGTAAAGAATGCGTGGATAATTCCCCACAGACCTGATAAGTACGAAAGAGAACGAGATGATGAATTATTATGTTACCTTGTGGTTGTTTGAGCACACTGCAGCTATTCCTGGATAAATGTACCAACTCCCCCCTTCTTAATGCTTCAGTCACACGCAGGATTCTCACGAGAGAGAGGCGAAAACATGTTACACACCGAGAGAAAACCGGGTACGCTAACGGCTAAGCTAACCGCTAAGCTAGCTTTAAACAACACACAAAATAATTGCTTGGTAAAGTAGGTAATAAAAGAGATTTGGGAAGTAGTTGAAATTGATATTGTTAAACTGTCGATAGAACTCACCGAAACTAAATGGAGCATTTGTGTGGGGAATTTTCTAATCAAGTAGTCAAACAAAATTGTCTCTCTTTCGAGCGTCTCAAAAGGCACGGTTCACATTCACAGCGGGTGTGAGAGGAAAAGCCCGCAAAGTGAGAGGTGTGTTCCTCTTTTATACAAAACAAGCGGGAGGGAGAGCGTCGGCTAAGTTGTCACAAGGGCATGTTCACCACTGTGTTACATGGCCTTTCCTTTTAACAACACTCGGTAAACGTTTGGGAACTGAGGAGACACATTTTTGAAGCTTTTCAGGTGGAATTCTTTCCCATTCTTGCTTGATGTACAGCTTAAGTTGTTCAACAGTCCGGGGGTCTCCGTTGTGCTATTTTAGGCTTCATAATGTGCCACACATTTTGAATGAGAACAGGTCTGGACTACAGGCAGGCCAGTCTAGTACCCGCACTCTTTTACTATGAAGCTGCGCTGTTGTAACACATGGCTTGGCATTGTCTTGCTGAAATAAGCAGGGGCGTCCATGATAACGTTGCTTGGATGGAAACACATGTTGCTCCAAAACCTGTACGTACCTTTCAGCATTAATGGCGCCTTCACAGATGTGTAAGTTACCCATGTCTTGGGCACTAATACACCCCCATACCATCACAGATGCTGGCTTTTCAACTTTGCGCCTATACAGTTTCCAAAAACAATTTGAAAGGTGGACTCGTCAGACCACGGAACACTTTTCCACTTTGCATCAGTCCATCTTAGATGAGCTCGGTCCCCAGCGAAGCCCGCGGCGTTTCTGGGTGTTGTTGATAAATGGATTTCGCTTTGCATAGTAGAGTTTTAACTTGCACTTACACATGTAGCGACCAACTGTAGTTACTGACAGTGGGTTTTCTGAAGTGTTCCTGAGCCCATGTGGTGATATCCTTTACACAGTGATGTCGCTTTTTGATGCAGTACCGCCTGAGGGATGGAAAGTCCGCCACATCATCGCTCACGTGCAGTGATTTCTCCAGATTCTCTGAACCTTTTGATGATATTACGGACCGTCGATGGTGAAATCTCTAAATTCCTTGGGGCGGGCATGCTTAGACCGCCCCTTCTTTCTGATTGGCTTTGAGCAATCAGAAGTATAGCAGGGCGGGTCATCGTCAATATGTATCAAGATTTACGGAGGAAGAAGTGGATAAAAAAATGTTGGCTGAAAAAGAGGTAAATATTGAACTGCTTTGGAGTGATTGTAAGGGTACTATTACTAAAAATAATAATAATAAATTTTTATTTATAAAGCACTTTTCATACATTTAAAATGCAGCTCAAAGTGCTTTACATAGTTAAAAACAAAATGAGAAATAACACCCACACCCCATGAAGACAGTCAAACATGTACATAAAAATAAACAAACAACAACAACAATAATAATAACAACACAATGGCAATAGCCAATCACAGGAGCCCTCTGGACGTGGAGATCCAGAGGGCTCTTTGAGGAAACTAGATGATCAAATAAATGGATTAAAAATAATTAAAATACATATCAGGTAAAAGTCCAAAAATAATATGAAATAAGATAAGATATAATCAAACGTAAAAATAAACTACAATATGAAAAACTATAAAATAAAATAAAAATACAATAAAAACTGAAATATAAATATAATAAGACCATATAAAAATAGGCTAAGATATGATAAAACATAAAAATAAGCTAAGATATGATAAAACATAAAAATAACTAATACTAATAGAATAATCCTGCACATTGGGCCTAATATTTGTGTAGTAAAGTGGTTTTTGAATTCGAGCAATGTAATCTGAAAGATGTTTAAAATATCAACAATTAATGTTAATATTTTTGAAACAATATACTTCTCATAACATGAGTATCTGTGTGCAGGAGAGAGTGGAAAGAAAAGCATTGCTATGGTTTCAATTCATCTGCCCTTTTTTTTACAACCTACTTGAAGTTGTATTTTTCTTTTTTCTTTTTTTCTTCTTTTTTTTTTTCAAAGCCAATCAGAAAGAAGGGGCGGTCTAAGCATGCCCGCCCCCAAAGTACCAAAATGAAACATGACAGCGCACAGACCGAGACAGCGCGCGCGTAGAAAGGCACCGCGCGCGCGCAGAGAGGCACAGTGCACACGCAAGAAGGCGCGCGCAAAAGGGTGTCGCGCGCGCGCACGAAGTGGAGAATCAGCGCGCGATAACAGTTTTTACGCGCTTGGATTTTTGGTACTAATGTGACGCCATACCTTCGCCCCATCCTTGTTTGTGAATGACTGAAAATGTAATGGAAGCTGATTTTATGCCCAATCATGGCACCCACCTGTTCCCAATTAGCCCGTTCGCCTGTGCGATGTTCCAAACAAGTGTTTGACGAGCATTCCTCAACTTTTCTCAGTCTTTTTTGCCGCCTGTGCCAGCTTTTTTGAAACATGTTGCGGCCATCAAATTCCAAATGAGCTAATATTTGCACAAAATAACATTTTCCAGTTGGAACGTTAAATATCTTGTCTTTGCAGTCTATTCAATTGAAAAGGATTTGAAGTGAATTATATAGCGCTTTTCTCTAGTGACTCAAAGCGCTTTACATAGGGAAACCCAATATCTAAGTTACATTTTAAAGCAGTGTGGGTGGCACTGGGAGCTGGTGGGTAAAGTGTCTTGCCCAAGGACACAACGGCAGTGACTAGGATGGCGAAAGCGGAAATCGAACCTGGAACCCTCAAGTTGCTGGCACGGCCACTCTACCAACCGAGCTATACCGCCCCAAATTTTGATTTGCAAATCATTGTATTCTGGTTTTATTTACCATTTACACAAGGTGCCAACTTCACTGGTTTCGGGTTCTGTACATAAACGGTTAAACACGCAACAGTGATTGTTCCCTGCTGGCTAAAAAGTGACATGACGTTCTACCGTCTCCTTTTCACCTACCGCAGCTGGTGATCCCGATCCGTCCCCCAATCAAGGGAGCGTATCGCCCGCGGCCTCATCAAGCGCCCCCGGCGTCTCTTCCACGGCGCCGCACCGTCGACGCGGTGCGGCGCCGTGGGGTCGGCCTCTGTCATCAATGTGCAGTCTTGCGCTTTCCTCCACGCCCGGCTGGCGGCGTGCAGCCCGCGGGGAGCGACGCCAGACGGCTTCATTTTTCACACGGTCACTCGCCTCTTCCTCAGACGTCTTGATTAGCAAGGACAACGTTTGTCCTCCTCGGACGTGAGCGCCTCCGCTTCCTGCTCGCGCCACGATGACGGCCGGGGAGCCGAGGGAAAATCCACTTAGGGTGTGTTGGACTGGGGTATGGCGAGCTAACGGCGCTACGTCAGCAAAACTCCCTTTTTAAGTCGTTATCGCCAACTTACTCAATGCTTGCTTTTATGCATGGACGACCACTCCATCTTTACTCTGCTTTCTTTACAGTCTTGGAAGACGTGCATGGATGAGTTCAAGTGCTTTGTAGCTCTTGATGGATTTGTAAACATTCTTGTTTCCACACGCCATTCAATGCATCACTCTTGAAGGTTCGTGTACGCAGTCGTGATTAGTCGGGACTGATACTGTCTACATTTGAACTGATATGGTATCAATTACAATTTATACCGGTACTCAACAGTACACATTTTTGGTACTTTTGTGTAGTAGGCCTTGAAACTATTTACATTTGAACTAATACGATACCAATTTAACTTAAAGCCGTACTCAACGGTACCAATGGTTTGTACTTTTGTGTAGTAGTGCATACGTTTACATTTGAACAGATACCGTAGCAATTGAATTCAAACCGGTACTCAACGGTACCAATTTTTTGTACTTTTGTGTAGTAGTGGATACCGTTTACATTTGAACAGATATTGTATCAATTGAATTCAAACCGGTATACAACAGTAGCACTTTTTTGTACTTTTGTGTAGTAGTGGATACCGCTTACATTTGAACATATATGGTATCGATTGAATTCAGACCAGTATACAACATTTCCAATTGTTTGTACGTTTGTGTAGTAGTGGATACCGTTTACATTTGAACAGATATGGTATCAATTGAATTCAAACTGGTATACAACGGATCCAATGTTTTGTATTTTTGTGTAGTAGGTCTTGGAACTGTTTACTTTTGAACTAATACGGTACCAATTTAACTTAAAGCCGTACTCAACGGTACCAATTGTTTGTACTTATGTGTAGTACAGATATGGTACCAATTGAATTCAAACCGGTACTCAACGGTAAAAAATTGTCCCTATTTGGGATGGATATCATTTACATTTGAACTAATACGGTACCAATTTAATTTAAACTAGTACTTAACAGTACCAATTTTATGTACTTGTGTGTAGTAGGGATGGATACTGTTTTCATTTGAACAGATACCGTACCAATTGAATTCAAACCGGTACTCAACGGTACCAATTTTCGGTACTTTTGTGTAGTAGGGATGGATACTGTTTACATTTGAACAGATACGGTATCAATTGAATTCAAACCGGTATATAAAAGTAGCAATTGTCAGTACTTTAGTGTATTTAGGATGGATACTGTTGAAATTAACATAATACAGTACCAATTTTATTTAAACTGGTACGCAACAGTACCAATTTTCGATACTTTTGTGGAGTTGGGATGGATTCTGTTTACATATGAAATAATACAGTATAAAATGAATTCAAACCGGTATGTAACGGTACCGATTTTCGGTACTTTTGTGGAGTAGGGATGGATACTGTTTACATTTGAACAGATACGGTATCAATTTAATTCAAACCGGTACTCAACGGTACCAATTTTCGGTACTTTTGTGGAGCAGGGATGGATACTGTTTACCTTTGAACAAATACGGTATCAATTGAATTCAAATCAGTATATAACGGTGTCAATTATTGGTACTTTTGTTTAGTAGGGATTGATACTGTTTACATTTGAACAGATACGCTACCGATTTGATTCAAACCAGTACTCAACGGTACCAATTTTCAGTACTTTTGTGGAGTAGGGATGGATACTGTTTACATTAAACTAATACGATGTCAATTGAATTCAAACCGGTACTCAACGGTACAAATTGTCCGTACTTGGGATGGATACCGTCTACATTTGAACTAATACGGTGCCAATTTAATTTCAACCAGTACTGAACGGTACTTTTGTGTAGTAGGGATGGATACTGCTTACATTTGAACCGGTATATAAAGGTACCAAATTTGAGTACTTTAGTGTATTAAGGATGGATACTGTTTAAATTAAAGGGAAACTTCGGTTTTTTTCAACCTGGGCCCTGTTTTCATAATTTTTTCTGTATATGTGAGTGCTGGATAAAACATTTTTTGAGGTCGCGCCAGTATTGAGCAGGGCAGGCAGCCTCCAGCCCAGCTAACGCTCGTACACAGGGCAACTGGCTCTCGTCAAAATTCGGCCTATAAACATGCATTTTTTTCACACTGACAGGCTCAGATAGTTACAATGAGTGTCCGACAACATACTAGAAAGGAGAAATTAACGTATGTCTCTACCTTTAGCTGGAGATCGCTGTTTGTTGTGAGCTGTGTCCAAATCTCACCACGCTACAAATCTCGTTCCGAAATCTCGCGATAACTCGCGACAAAACACCGGTGGAAAAACAGTTACCTGACTGAGGTGAAGAGAGATGACTGAAGTGATTTTCTGTTGGATTACCGAAGACTGTTATTTTAGTTTTATAGAAAAGTTTGTTTGTTTGTCTGTCATGGCTGAATTTTTGCCTGATGTGGACGATTTGATTTGTCGCGAGTTATCGCAAGATTTCGGAACGAGATTTGTAGCGTGGTGAGATTTGGACACAGCTCACAACAAACAGCGATCTCCAGCTAAAGGTAGAGACATACGTTAATTTCTCCTTTCTAGTATGTTGTCGGACACTCATTGTAACTATCTGAGCCTGTCAGTGTGAAAAAAATGCATGTTTATAGGCCGAATTTTGACGAGAGCCAGTTGCCCTGTGTACGAGCGTTAGCTGGGCTGGAGGCTGCCTGCCCTGCTCAATACTGGCGCGACCTCAAAAAATGTTTTATCCAGCACTCACATATACAGAAAAAATTATGAAAACAGGGCCCAGGTTGAAAAAAACCGAAGTTTCCCTTTAACCTAATACAGTACCAATGTTATTTAAACTGGCAAAATAAGGACCAGGAAAAAGGGCTACATCGGAGGAAAAGGGTCGTTAAATGTCCGGTGTAGAGAATTTTCGGTGCAAATTATTGCTAAGTCGTCATGACTTCACTTTTGAGCTCAGATGAACCAAACAGCAGACTGGGAGACCAAAAGTCCCAAGCGGTCTCGGTCCGAACCAAATGTGACAGGTGTCAACACTCGTTTCGAGTTTTGACACTAAATTGTCCTGACATGTTGGCACCTATTTTCATAAGAACGCCGCCCTTTATTAACACAACGTTATACATAATTGGAGAGTAACACCTTTTCTTGAGTGATATTATCCGAAAGCAACTATTTTCTGTTGTTTAAAAAAACGTGTTGTGCCACACTCTCTGCCGGGACTTTGCATAGCGTCAGATGTTTATAAAATTGTTACAAGTACACCTCTGCATGACATTGTTATTAACATGAAAGAAAACAAACAAACAAAAAATTACAGATCCTCTTCCAGAAAATAATGACGTTATTGACACTGTTTTTAGTCTGTAACGGAAAATAGTTAAAGTGCATCAATTGATAGCGAAAAATAAAATTCACTAAACTTAATAAATATTATAAAAAATTCAAATTGATCAGCCACGTTAAATCAGTTGCACAATCAATAAAACACTTCCCTCTGGGGACTCGCCCCACTATTTGAGAAGAACTGTTCTAAAGTAGCAGCACTCTGACTTGAGTACAAGTTTTGGCTACTCTACCGACCTCTGTTTAGTAGCTTTTAAACGAGCTTAAGACTAAGCTTAAACTCCAATTGGTTTAAAGACAGTTTTTACATTTACTTTGGGTATGTTTTTTTTTTTTTGTAAATCATTTGATGGTAAAAATGACTTGACATGGTCAAGGTTGGTTTATTTATACAGCACAATTTTAAAACAGAAAGATAAAGTGCTGTACGGATTAAAACAGAAAGATAAAGGATACAAATAATAATAATAATAATAATAAAAATCACAATGAGTACAGAATATTCTATATATAAAACACAGTTGAAATGCATAAAAATAGAGTAAAAAACACAAAAACAAAGGCAAAAGATAAAAAATAATTAAAATCACAATAAGTACAGATTATTCTATATATAAAAGACAGTTAAAATGCATAAGAATAATGCAAAAAAAACAAAGGTAAAAAAAATGTAATAATACAAATCAAAATAAGTACAGCTTATTCTCTATATAAAACACAGTTATATTGCATAAAAATACTACAAAAAAACAAAAACAGAGGTAAAAGATAAACATTTTTTAAAAATAATAAAAAACATCACAATAAGTACAAAATATTTTACATATGAAACACAGTTGAAATGCATGAAAATAGTGCAAAAAAACAATGGTAAATAATAAAAAACGAAAAACAATGACAGAATACTGTGTATATAAAACCCAGTTAAGATGCATAAAAATAGTGCAAAAAACAAAACGAAAACAAAGGTAAAAGATTAACATACCACAAATAATACAAATCACAATAACCACAGAACATTCTACATATAAAACACATTTAAGTGCACACAGACAAAGGTAAAATATTAAAAATAATATAAATCACAATAAGTACAGAAAATTATATATATATAATAAATGTAAATGCATACAAATAGTGCAAAAAAAACAAAGATAAAAAATAGTATAAATAATACAAATCACAATAACATATAAAACACGGGTAAAATGCATAAAAATAGTGCCAAAAAAAATCAAAATCACAATAAGTACAGAACATTCTATATGTAAAACTAATTTAAATGCATACAAACAAAGGTAAAATATAAAAATGTATATAAATAATACCAATCACAATTAGCACAAAACATTATGTATCTAAAACACATTTAAGTGCATACAAACAAAGGTAAAATATTACAAATAATATACATCACAATTAGTACAGAGCATTCGATATATAAAATACATTTGAATGCATACTAATAGTGCAAAAAACAAATATTAAATATTACAAATAATATAAATAATACAAATCACAATAACTACAGAACATTGTATATGTAAAACACAGGTAAAATGCATAAAAATAGTGCAAAAAAAAATCAAAATCACAATAAGTACAGAACATTCTATATCTAAAACTAATTTACATGCATACAAACAAAGGTAAAATATAAAAATGTATATAAACAATACCAATCACAATAAGCACAAAACATTATATATCTAAAACACATTTAAGTGCATACAAACAAAGGTAAAATATTACAAATAATATACATCACAATAAGTACAGAACATTCGATATATAAAATACATTTAAATGCATACTAATAGTGCAAAAAACAAAGATTAAATATTACAAATAATATAAATAATAAAAATCACAATAACTACAGAACATTGTATATGTAAAACATAGGTAAAATGCATAAAAATAGTGCAAAAAAACCCCAAACAAAGGTAAAAGATAAAAAATTATCTAAATCACAATAAGTACAGAACATTCTATATCTAAAACTAATTTAAATGCATACAAACAAAGGTAAAATATAAAAATGTATATACATAATACCAATCACAATAAGTACAAAACATTATATATCTAAAACACATTGAAATGCATACAAACAAAGGTAAAATATTAAAAATAATATAAATAATATACATCACAATAAGTACAGAACATTCGATATATAAAACACATTTAAATGCATTCTAATAGTGCAAAAAAAAAACAAAGATTAAATATTACAATTAATATAAATAATAAAAATCACAATAACTACACAGGTAAAATGCATAAAATAGTGCAAAAAAAACCAAACAAAGGTAAAAGATCAAAAATAATCAAAATCACAATAAGTACAGAACATTCTATATCTAAAAGTAATTTAAATGCATACAAACAAAGGTAAAATATAAAAATGTATATACATAATACCAATCACAATAAGTACAAAACATTATATATCTAAAACACATTTAAATGCATACAAACAAAGGTAAAATATTAAAAATAATATAAATAATACACATCACAATAAGTACAGAACATTCGATATATAAAACACATTTAAATGCATACTAATAGAGCAAAAAAACAAAGATTAAATATTACACTTAATATAAATAATAAAAATCACAATAACTACACAGGTAAAATGCATAAAAATAGTGCAAAAAAACCACAAACAAAGGTAAAAGATAAAAAAATAATCAAAATCACAATAAGTACAGAACATTCTATATCTAAAAGTAATTTAAATGCATACAAACAAAGGTAAAATACAAAAACGTATATAAATAATACCAATCACAATGAGTACAGAACATTATATATCTAAAACACATTTAAATGCATACAAACAAAGGTAAAATATTAAAAATAATATAAATAATATACATCACAATAAGTACAGAACATTCGATATATAAAACACATTTAAATCCATACTAATAGTGCAAAAAAACAAAGATTAAATATTACAATTAATATAAATAATAAAAATCACAATAACTACAGAACATTGTATATATAAAACATAGGTAAAATGCATAAAAATTGTGCAAAAAAACCCCAAACAAAGGTAAAAGATAAAAAAAATATCAAAATCACAATAATTACAGAACATTCTATATCTAAAACTAATTTAAATGCATACAAACAAAGGTAAAATATAAACATTTATATAAATAATACCAATCACAATAAGTACAGAGCATTCTATATATGCATACAAATAGTGCAAACAACAAAGGTAAAAGATAAATAATAATAACAATCACAAAAGGAACATAACATCCCACATTTATTTCCGTAATTCAGCAGACTAAGTCAGAACGGAGCTTTAAACAGACTCGATTTGCATCTCAAGGGGAGAATAAAGCGTGAATAAAAAGTGGGTGTTTGACGACGACTGTTTATAGAGCGAGTATTTGTCAGCTGTCACACCGTGTGCGTTTCATAGCCGAGTCAAAAGACGAGCGCAAACTTTTTGCAGCTCGAGCATGAAAACCAAGCCAGTGTTCCACCGAGAGGCGCCGTCGTGTTCAGCCTCCCTTTTCTTCTGTATGAAGTGAGATGGACAAGCCTCCCTTGTATGACCCAGCTGATCTGTCACACCCCCCACACCCCCTCCCCCAACCCCACCGTGAATACGCACTGTCAAGCCCAATCCCGGAGCCTCACCTTTTACAAAGTGCAAATGGGAATGTACTGCCAGAGCTCCGGGCTCAACAGCTTTGTTACCAAGGAAACTTCCCCCAGGACACTTGGACGTCCGCAGGGAGGGGGCGGGGCGCTCGTTTGCCAGCGCCGCCATTGACAGAAGTGCGGAGGAATGGATGGAGACTATAATAATAATGCATTGGAGACGGCTGCGCTGTGGAGTGACCATCAGTGACCATAAAAGGACTTCCTTCCTCCCTTGTTCCATACCACGTTTAGTACTAGGACTGCACGTCTTTCGTCGCTTGCTAGTATTGTTGGGAGGGGAGAGTCCACTTTTGTTCTAAAGGCGCTCTAAAATGAGAAGAGTTGAAGTTTGCCACAAAACAGAAGTGAGGACAAAGAATTGGAGAGAGAGAGAAGCGATCGGTCTGAAGCTCGGAACAATCCCCCAAAATGGGTATCGAAACTGAAAGTTAACTTGACGTGAATGCACTTGAGAAAAATAAGCTTAGTGTGTAAAAAAAAAATAACAAAGCCGGCACGTTGTGTAATTCGTAAATAAAAACAGAATACAACAATTTGCAAATCCTTTTCAACTTAAAAACCCCGTTTCCGTATGAGTTGGGAAATTGTGTTAGATGTGAATATAAACGGAATACAATGATTTGCAAATCCTATTCAACCCATATTCAATTGAATGCACTACAAAGACAAGATATTTGATGTTCAAACTCATAAACTTTGTTTTTTTTTTGCAAATAATAATTAACTTGGAATTTCATGGCTGCAACACGTGCCAAAGCAGTTGGGAAAGGGCATGTTCACCACTGTGTTACATGGCCTTTCCTTTTAACAACTCTCAGTAAACGTTTGGGAACTGAGAAGACACATTTTTGAAGCTTCTCAGGTGGAATTCTTTCCAATTTTTGCTTGATGTACAGCTTAAGTTGTTCAACAGTCCGTTGTGGTATTTTAGGCTTCATAATGCGCCACACATGTTCAATGGGAGACAGGTCTGGACTACAGGCAGGCCAGTCTAGTACCCGCACTCTTTTACTATGAAGCCACGTTGATGTAACACTTGGCTTGGCATTGTCTTGCTGAAATAAGCAGGGGCGTCCATGCTTGGATGGCAACATATGTTGCTCCAAAACCTGTATGTACCTTTCAGCATTAATGGTGCCTTCACAGATGTGTAACTTACCCATGCCTTGGGCACTAATACACCCCCAAACCATCACAGATGCTGGCTTTGAACTTTGCACCTATAACAGTCCGGATGGTTCTATTCCTCTTTGGTCCGCCGTCTTGTTGACATGCAGCCACATCAAAAGTAGCGTGCCGCTTTACATCGACTGTATCTGTAACGGTGTTATAAGGACTCAGATGACTCGTTACTAGTGCAATTAATGGTGTTAGTCATGTCCTGACTACGTCACACTTTAATATTTCACTTTTTTTTGTACAAAATGAAAAGTATGCATAATAAAAAAGGAAGATAACGTAAAAAAAATATTAAAAAAGGAAATAAAAAATTTACAAAATATGCATATTTTTCCTTCCCAGTTGATGAAATTGTGACGTGCTAGCGTTCAATGCAGAAAAATCAGCCACCACTTCAACTGCTCATTCCAATTTCGAGAGAAATTACTAAATGTTGTTAACGGAGAGAAGTTCCATTAAAAAAAGAGTAACATTCCGCCATAGGGCTGGGCGATATGCACCAAAACTGATGTCCCGGTATTTTAAACAAAACAGGCAAAGCAACACCACATTACTGTGACTACCAGTGTCCAGAAAATTACTTTAAATGGGTTACTGTTTACCATTCACCCATTCACATACACACATTCACACACTGATGGCGGGAGCTGCCATGCAAGGCGCCACACTGCAAAAACTGAAATCTAAGTAAGATGAAATATCTCAAATAAGGGTGATATTTGCTTATTTTCTGTCTGATAAGATCATTCTTCTCACTAAGCAGATTTTATGTTATAGTGTTTTACTTGTTTTAAGTGTTTTTTTGTCCTAAATGATCCCAGTAAGATATTACAGCTTGTTGCTGAGATGTTATGACCTATATTGAGTAAAACATGCTTGAAACTAGAATATCAACTGTTGCAAAGCTGTGTCATCAACACTCACAAGTATAAAACTACTTTTTTAAAGTAATAATTTCTTACTTCAAGCATGAAAAAAAAATCATGATGCCGAGCGCATATCGTTACGTCAAGATAATGGCACACGCATTTATTTAATTTAAGAATATTTTTCAACATATTGAGCAAAAAGGTCTCTTCTTTTTTTCTACCAAGAAAAGTGCACTTGTTATTAGTGAGAATATACTTATTTTAAGGTATTTTTGGGGTCATTGAGGTTAGCTAATTTGACTTGTTTTGGAAAGTCTTGACAAGCCGATTTTTCTTGTTCTATTCAAGTCAAGTCAAGTCAAGTCAACTTTATTTATATAGCACATTTTCAACAACTTTTTAGATTGCACCAAAGTGCTTTACAGGTTAAAAAAGCATGGAGCAAACAAAACAAAAAAAAACAAAACAAAAAAAACCAACAACAAAAAAAAAACAAAACAAAAAAAACAACTAAGCAAAACAAAAAAAACAAACAAAGAACATAAACAATGAGTGTGCTAAACAAGATAATGCAAATGCAATACGGTAAAAGGGGTCGAATAAAAAGTTTTAAAAAATTTGCAGAATAAAAAAAAAAGAAAGAAATAAATAAATAATAATAATAATAATAATAATAATAAAAGTGCTACAAATTGAAAAATACAACTAAAGCGAAGGGGTGGGGGGGGGGGGACTAGAAATGGTGGCCTAGTGGGCGGATAATTTTGCTTAGTTCAGGGGTCGGCAACCTGCAGCTCCGGAGCCGCATGCGGCTCTTTGACCACTCTGATGCGGCTCAGCTGCATACCTGCCGACCCTCCCGATTTTCCCGGGAGACTTACGGATCTCAGTGCCCCTCCTAGAAATCTCCCGGGGCAAATATTCTCCAATTTTCACCCTAACAACTAAATTAAAGGCGGGGTTTGGTGGTAGCGGGGGTGTATAATGTAGACCGGAAGAGTTAGGGCTGCATGGGATTCTGGGTATTTGTTTTGTTGTGTTTATCTTGTGTTACAGTGTGGATGTTCTCCAGAGATGTGTTTGTCATTCTTTTTTGGTGTGGGTTCACAGTGTGGCGCATATTTGTAACGTAACAGTGTTAAAGTTGTGTTATACGGCCACCGTCAGTGTAAGCTGTGTGGCTGTTGACCAAGTATGCCTTGCTGTCACTGACATGTGCAAGCAGAAGCCTATCAGGTGCGCTGTTTGAGCAGGCTGAAGAGGGCGATAAAAGCAGTGCCATCACGCCCCGAAATTCGTGAGTCTCCCGGAAAAATTGTGAGGGTTGGTAAGTATGACGCTATCAAGTGCCATTCATTTAAAGCTCGCGGACCGCGCTAACATTAAATTTTCATATTAAGGTGCGGGTGTGTCTGAAACCCCTGGTTAAAACATAGCACAAAGCAAAAAAAGCTTTGAATGCAGTGTTATTTCATTTGAAATAATCAAAAGAGTTTTGTGGCTCCCATTGTTTTCTTTAATTTGTGAAACTTGCCAAAATGGCTCTTTGAGTGGTAAAGGTTGCCGACCCCTGGCTTAGTTCAAATAAAATACCCCTAATTTTTGTATTTTTTTTCTCTTGTTTTTTAAACACTTGACTTTTTGCAGTGTAACCATGACCGATCGTGACTGGGATGGCGGAAGCTGGGAAATCAAACCAGGAACCCTCAAGTTGCGGGCACGGCCGAACTTCCACCCGATCCACGCCGTCCAAATTAGAAAATAAATAAATAAAAAACACAGCTACTTGTAACTTCACCAAAAAAACATTAAATTACTAATGGGATTACTTTTTAATACATGTCATTAATTACGAAGGAAAGTCATTAATGTGTTACTTAAAATAAAACTTGAAGTATGTTTTATGCAGTTGAGAGAAGCTTATGAGATCAGCGTGTGTGTGCTTTCAAACGACGGTGTCTGTTGCTTAGCAACATGTGACGTCGGATCTGAACTTGTTTTGTTCCGGCCGCAAACTGCCGTAACAAAAGCACATCAAAAGATAGCGGTATGGCGGTATTGTCTCAAATATATATATATATGTATATATATATATATATATATATATATATATATATATATATATATATATATATATATATATATATATATATATATATATATATATATATATATATATATATATATATATATATATATAATGTAGTGCCCTCCCCCTCTCCCTGACTGAGGTTGCCACATACGCGGCCGAATCCAGCTCGATGGACTGGGCTACTCCAAGGAACTTCGAACTTCCACTGCCTCCTACACGGGGTTGCGGTGCTGGGACCATAATAGCTGAATATGCAAGCGTTTTGTCAATAACCAATCTCTAACCAACACATTTTACACAGAAATTAGGCTATTTTCAGGAAGAAGTATGTCAACAAATGGCAATCATATGGTTATTGTCAGTACCATCAGAAAACAAAGACTAAAACCAACTACAACCAACCTAGCAATGGTTATACTGGTGGAAATAAGTAGAGCATGCTTAGCAGCCTAATGTACACCAAAAAATAAAGAGGAGACATTTTACCAAGGTATGCCTATAGGCTACTGTCTCAAAGTTTCAGATTGCCATATAACTTGGTACATGTAGTCCACAATATGCAAACACGGATGAGGAATTATTTCATCATGTGATTTGGCTGTCTCCATACGTTTCACATTCCCACGACCGCCGTGCTAATGTTGGAACCAATTTCCTCAGCGTATTAGCATATTGAGAACGAAATAGGCACTGACACTACCCATACCCACATAAGTTTTATTTGTCGAAAATATATTTTGCCCTGTCAGTTGGATGACACATCGACATACAGGCTAACGGGCATATATTTATCCCTTTAGCACAGACTTAGGCAAATTAAGGCCCGGGGGCCACATGCGGCCCGTTAAGCTTTTCAATCTGGCCCGCCGGGCATTCCCAAATAATTTTGTTATATCTTTAAGATGGAAAGTGTAGCTGCCAGTATGATGTGCAGTGATGTTTTCTAAAGACCGTAAGTCTTGAACTATACAAAGTATTTCTATGGTTGGAATCTGTGCTTTTGCATGATATTTTAGTGACTAGTGTTGTCCTGATACCAATATTATTTTGATACTTTTCGGTACTTTTGTAAATAAAGGGGACCTCATTAGTATCGCGGTACTATACTAATACCCGTATGCCGTACAACCCTACTAGTTACTATAGTAATCTACGTCACAGCAGGTCAGACGAGGCACCAAGCAGTGTGGGTGTGGCTTGATTGTAAAATATGTCGATTGAGAGGGGGTGTGACGTTCATATGTTCTCAATATTCAGGGTTTTATCGTTCATAGAAAAAATTAAAATTCCATTCCGTTTTTAAGGCGGTCTGTCAAAACATGTTTAGCATTCAATCAGATTTTATTGTGAGGTTTTGTATTAGTTTTCCTAAAAAAAATAGATATACCGGCCCCCAGACACATTTTATTTCTCTAAATTTGACCCCCGAGTCAAAATAATTGCCCAGGCCTGCTTTAGCATATGTGTCGATGGGTCATTGACTGGGCTAGCATGCTAAGCATTACACTAGGAGCTAAGCACCATCACACTAAGCATCCGTTGCACGAACATACTAGCTTTGTTAGACAATATCATCAAGACCGTATTGGACAATATAGTTTACATACGAAATGTCCATTTCCATTTATTACAAGTGATAAGAAAACGTAAATGCCTGACTTACCTATCAAGGAGGAAATTAGCAAGTTTGGCGTCAGATGAGAAAATCTTCAGTCGTATCCATCTTTTAAAGGCATCCCCGATACAAATCCTCGTTTTGTCCCTGGCTTTGTCATGAATAAGTTGAGGATCGTAACGACGTATTTTAGATTTACTAAGGTCTGACATGTTGAGTAACTTTACCGGTGGCAGTAGCCAGACGAAGAGGGCGGTGCCTAACTGGCAACCTGCATGTGACAAACTCACAGACTTTCTAATTGGTCGATCAGTCGAGGGCGGGGCATCGGAATGAAAACAATAACAAGATTTCGGGGCTGTAAATCTAATTTTGAAATGAGCATATCCCGGTTGAACTACTGTTATCAGTTATAAAGGTATTGGAAAATAACATGATTTATTAATGCCTTTTGACATATCAGGGCCATTTAATGATGACTTGACATGAAATTATTACATATGGCCCAGCCCTATTGCACCATTAGCAACCTCTTCACCACACGAAAACATGTTTCTTCAGCAGGCCTGCTTACTAGAGGACTGTAAAAATGTTTAATCTTATGATTTATGGAGGTAATGCTCTAACTATGGGGATTTCCTGAATGTACATTTTTCATTCAATTACTGAACTAACCTTGGAACAAACAACCTTGTGCTTGTTGATGCTTTTCACGTTCTGCATGAGAATTTGAGGGTCTCAATACAACCTCTGTTTTATTTTTTGATTAATGAGATTGAATTACAGTTTTATGGCACAGATTCACAGGTAAATCTATCCCCAGGGAATAAGAAAGAAACCTTAAAAACAACCGGGACTTGTTGTCCTTTTGTCCATCGTTTTTATGACTCAGTCCTATTGCACATTTTCTACAAGGCTTCCCGAAGTTTTGGCGGCGTAAGCTACTACTCCTGAACCGTTGCCCACAAACGGGTGAAAATTTGTCAAACTATGCACGCCTACCGTGTTGCTTGTGGTATTATTTTTCTGGTGAATAGATCACATGATGGCGCTGTTACTGAACCACTAAAGTTTGACCCATTAAGTTGAATGCCTTTTGGATTTCTCTATGACGCACTCACTGTAACTTTACGTTGTTTCAACGTATCACCATAAAAATTGGCACTCCTCTTTAAGGGACAGACAAGCACAGGATTGTAAAGTTTGGGCAAGATTGGTGAAAAAAAATGGCTGTAATCCAGCAACATGGCAGTATTAGCAACGCATGTCAATAAGACATTAATCCAGGTGTGTCCAAATTGCAGCCCATGCTCCATTTGCGGCCTGCAGCCAACACATTCTGGAAATGCTAATGCTAAAATAAAAAATAAAAACTGTCAGGTTCAAACCCTGATGACATCTATTAAACAAGACAAGAAGCAAGGATTTAAACAGAGACACAATTAAATTTGGCTCAATTGAGGAGAAACGCGTACACCTGTACCCTTGCACAGTGTCACCACGCTCTGACAAAAGATTGTACGCCTCCTCTTTTATTTGGACTTTCCCTGATTACATAGCAACAGTCGTTTCCAAGGGACAAGGGTCATAAACAGCCATCGCCTTTGATTACAAAACAGTTCAAAGAAAAGGTCGGTTCAAAGAAAAGGTTGTAAAACAGTTCAAAGAAGAGGTGCCTGGAGCTTTGGGCAGGTCCTGCTTTCTCTCCGCTTTGTAGTTCTTGGGTCAAGACAAAATATTTCTGTGGATTACAATACATCAAAGAAACAGGACACCTTCATGTTGCTTCCCATCCTACACAGTGGAGTTTTACAAGCCTTCTTCTTGGTAGGATCAAAGACAGCTTTTGTCCTCTCGCAGGCCGGGCTGAACTCAATGTAACACAAAGTTTTGTGATAACTTAGAAACAATTATTGTGAGAAAAACATTTTAAAAAAGTGGAATGAGGTGAAATCAAACTAGAAAAAGTTGCAATGTTGACACAAAGCTGCCATGCAGGCTGTTTTTTTATTTTTTTATTTTTGTTTTTCTGTTGTTATTTTGTTATCTATTTCTTTTTTTGCCATTGCTCAAAAAAAAAATAATAATCTATGTTATAATGAATTATTGACCTATTCAAGGCTCCAATTATTTCAAATATTTCACTTTAAAATGTTTTATGTGGAAAATATTGCATATATTGTGTGGTTGCCATACAAAAACATCAACATTTTCTTTGACAAAAGAGCATAAAACAAACAAAACAATAGTTCAAACGTAAAATCGACATATATATCGGAACTTGATCTCGTAATTTAGGTGTTGAAAGTAAAAAAATAATAATAAAAATGTATCACTTTATGAGTGGGACACCTTTTGGATGCCAACTATATTTAATGGGATTTTATTTATCTTTTCACTGTGATTACTCAAAAATAATAATGGTGTCCTGCATTATTGATCTTTTTAAGTCTCTAATTACTTCACATCAAACATTGCTTTCTGAATGTTTTGGGCAGTGGGGGAAATACTGCATATTTCAGTTTTATTATAAAAAACAAAGTTGTCTTTGACAGAAAAGGCATACAACTAGAGATGGCCTGCCGATAGTATCGGCCGATGAATGCTTTAAAATGTAATATCGGAAATTATCGTATCTGTTTTTTTATTATCGGTATCGTTTTTTGTTTTTTTTTATTTCTTTTAATTTTTATTAAATCAACATAAAAAACACAAGATACACTTACAATTAGTGCACCAACCCAAAAAACCTCCCTCCACCATTTACACTCATTCACACAAAATGGTTGTTTCTTTATGTTATTGATATTCTGGTTCCTACTAGGGCTGCAACTAACGATTAATTTGATAATCGATTAATCTGTCGATCATTACTTCGATTAATCAATTAATAATCGGATAAAAGAGACAAACTACATTTCTATCCTATCCAGTATTTTATTGAAAAAAAACAGCATACTGGCACCATACTTATTTTGATTATTGTTTCTCAGCTGTTTGTAAATGTTGCAGTTAATAAATAAAGGTTTAATAAAAAAATAAAAAAAATTAAAAAAACTCTGCACATAGCATAGATCCAACGAATCGGTGACTAAATTAATCGGCAACTATTTTAATAATCGATTTTAATCGATTTAATCGGTTAGTTGTTGCAGCCTTAGTTCCTACATTATATATCAATATATATCAATACAGTCTGCAAGGGATACAGTCCGTAAGCACACATGATTGTGCGTGCTGCTGGCCCACTAATAGTACTAACCTTTAACAGTTAATTTTACTCATTTTCATTAATTACTACTTTCTATGTAACTGTTTTTATATTGTTTTACTTTCTTTTTTATACAAGAATTTTTATTTATTTATTTATCTTATTTTATTTTATTATTATTTTTAAAAAGGACCTTATCTTCACCATACCTGGTTGTCCAAATTAGGCATCATAATGTGTTAATTCCACGACTGTACATATCAATATCAGTTGATATCGGTATCGGTAATTAAGTGTTGGACAATATCGGAATATCGGATATCGGCAAAAAAGCCTTTATCGGACATCCCCACATAAAACCTTTTTGGTTTTTTTAACTTTATATCAACCTGAAGTTGATATACTGTAGAGATTTACTATAACCGTTAAATAAATAAAAAATAATAATAATTGCACTTGTTTTTAACATTTTAATGACTTAGACCCTTTATAATCACCGGGACCCCTAAAGGTAAAAAAAAAAAAAAATCCATATATTTTGTTATGGTTTGAAAATGAAATATATCAAGTGGAAAAAGTTTGGACACCCCTGTGTTAATCGTTTGCCTAACGATTGTAAAACATTAAATATTTATATATGCTAGTATGTCTTCCGAAGCATGTCAACCAATATTGCGGGTGGTATCCCAAGATCCTAAAAATTAATTTACTCGTCTCCATATATCCAATTGTTATCTTGTAATCTCCTAATTATCTCAGCGAGGTCCTCACTTCATTTTATAAAAGCCTGTTATCCAAAGATAAGGCTTTAATTATCTTCTTGTTTCTTTTTTTTTATCCGGAAATATCAAACATTGTTTTCTTGTGTTATCTCAACGCTTCGGGGAATCTGCGCTCCCGTCCGTCTCCGTTTTTGTCCTCGATAAGACAAAACACGCCTGGAGAAAGACAATGGATTTTTCTCGTGGAGTACAGTTTAGAAAACGATAATTCAGGTGTCACATCGCAAACGATGTCCAAATTGTATTGTGCCTTTCCTTTCTTAAGCGGAGTCTCTCACGGGGTGGCTTGTTAGCTTCCTTCGAGACGGGACAAACAACGATCTAATTATGGATGTACGAGAGGGTCTTTTTCATGTCCACGGTACTCTGCGTACTCTTTTGTCAGGGCTTCAGGGGACGAAAGTACGAGAGCCTTCAAATCATGTGAAATTGCCTCGGAATCAGATTAATTTACGTGCGCGAAGAGGAGACCGAGGGAAGCCTGTAAATGAAACCGGTTCAGCTGTTCTTTTGCTTTATCTCCAAGCCAACTCTTTCCGAGCTCTGTCGAGTAAACCAGTGGTCCCCAACCTTTTTGTAGCTTTTGTAGTCTTTTTTTTTTTTTTTTTTTTTCATAAAGAAATACAATCATGTGTGCTTTCGCACTGTATCCCTGCAGACTGTATTAATCTATATTGACATACACGTACACAATATGTATATATCGTGTTTTTTATGTTGATTTAACTAAAAAAAAAAAAAAAAAAAAAAAAAAAATTTTTTTTTTTTTTTTTCATAAAGAAATACAATCATGTGTGCTTTCGCACTGTATCCCTGCAGACTGTATTGATCTATATTGACATACACATACACAATATGTATATATCGTGTTTTTATGTTGATTTAACAAAAACAAAAAAAACAAAAAATTGTTTTGTTTTTTTTCATAAAGAAATACAATCATGTGTGCTTTCGCACTGTATCCCTGCAGACTGTATTGATATATATTGACATACACATACACAATATATATATATATATATATATATATATATATATATATATATATATATATATATATATATATATATATATATCATGTTTTGTATGTTGATTTAATTTTTTTTTTAAAATAAATAAATACAAAAAATATTTTTTTTTTTTATTTCTTGCGCGGCCCGGTGGTTGGGGACCACTGGAGTAAACCACAACGCCAGGGAACTGCTCCTGCTCGCTTTTATAGTGCAGAACCCAAAACCAGTGAAGTTGGCACATTGAATAGACTGCAAAGACAAGATATTTAGCATTCAAACTTTGTTATTTTTTGCAAATATTCGCTCATTTGGAATTTGTTTCAAAAAAGCTGGCACAAGTGGCAAAAACGACTGAGAAAGTTGAGGAATGCTCATCAAACACTTATTTGGAACATACCACGCAGTGTTTCCCATAAACTGCCAAGATACCTGTGATGGTGGGGGCGTGGCTATGGGCGTGGTCGTCATGACATCATCGAGTAATTCGCATAATTTACTACAATGATATGATTTTGTCTAAAAAGGCTCAAAAAATGTATACTTACTAATTAATAATAACAGTTTTGTTTTAAACGTCCATCCATCCATCCATTTTACAATATAATTACAACACTTTATGTACATATTTATATACAGATTTGAACAATAAGTTATTCACTGAAATATATTTATTAATTGTGGTTCTTACAAAAAATATATCTTATAAAAATATAAAAGCTAAAATGTCTCTTAAAGCTCTGCCCCTTTAATTAGTGCATACTAAATAATTTAACTTTAGCCTACTACTACAACCATATTATTTACCAGCAACATAAAGTGAAACAGAGGCAGAGGTGTCCTGCCACAGTCAGTAACAAATAAACAGAAAACAGTAGTGGTGGTAGATAGACACAAAGCTTCATCAAACATCTGATCCACTGAACAAAGAGCTCCAAAAATCTCGATCCTACACTTCTCTTTTGTAAAGTAAATCTGAACAGCCGATATGGGCATCCACATCAACTATATGATTTGCCTGAGAAGCTGGACAGGACAAAAAATTTAAAAAAATAAAATTAAAATAAAATAAAATTAAATTTTTTTTTTTTTTTTTTTTTTTTTTTTGTGGCGGCCTTAATTCTTTCGTGGCTGGCCGCCACAAATAAATGAATGTGTGGGAAACACTGCCACAGATGTAGCGGCTAATTGGGAACAGGTGGGTGCCATGATTGGGTATAAAAGCAATGAAATTTTCAGGCATTCGCAAAAAAGGACGGGGCGAGGGTCAACACTTTGTTAACAAATGCGTGAGCAAATTGTCCAAGAGTTTAAGAACAACATTTCTAAATGGGCTATTGCACGGAATTTAGGGATTTCACCATCATCGAAAGGTTCAGAGAATCTTAAGCGGCAATGCCTGTGACCTTCGATCCCTCAGGTGCTACTGCATCAAAAAGCGACAACAGTGTGTAAAGGATATCACCACATGGTGCTCAGAAACACTGCAGAAAACCACTGTCAGTTGTCAGGACTTGGACTATGGGTTGTTTGTTTTCCCGAGATGCAATAAAAGTTGGAGCGGACATGGCGTGAAGGTAAGGACATATTTATTTTTACTACAACAGAAAGAACAAACTAAAGGCGCGCACAAGGCGGAGGTACAAACTTGACTATGAAACAAAAACTTACACTTAACGTCGACTAAGGACATGAAACAAAAGAACTGCTAAACGTGACATGAATAAACAAAAACTTACTTGGAACAGGCATGGAAACGATCATGGAACAATGGCATGGAATCAACGCATGAGTGACAAGGGTAACAGCAGATAAAGTCGCCAGGCCCGACCAACAGAAAAAGACGGGCTTAAATAACAGTGACATGATTGGTGACAGGTGTGTGAGTCCAAACGTGGAACAGGTGAAACTAATGGGTAACCATGTAAACAAAACAAGGGAGTGAACAACCAGGAACTAAAAAGCGTCCAATAAACAAACAGCACATGGCCAAACAAAAACATGATCAACGCAGACATGACATCAGTAACTACGGTTTGTCGCTACATCTGTAAGTGCAAGTTAAAACTCTACCATGCAAAGTGAAAGGCATTTATCAACAACACCCAGAAACGCTGCCGGCTTCGCTGGGCCCGAGCTCTTCTAAGATTGACTGATACAAAGTGGAAAAGTGTTCTCTGGTCTGACGAGTCCACATTTCAAATTGTTTTTGGAAACTGTGGACGTCGTGTCCTCCGGACCAAAGAGGAAAATAACCATCCGGACTGCTATAGGCAGCATCTGTGATGGTATGGGGGAGTATTAGTGCTCAAGACATGGGTAACTTACACATCTGTGAAGGCGCCATTTATGCTGAAAGGTACATACAGGTTTTGGAGCGACATATGTTGCCATCCAAGCAACGTTACCATGGACGCCCCTGCTTATTTCAGCAAGACAATGCCAAGCCACGTGTTACAACAGCGTGGCTTCGTAGTAAAAGAGTGCGGGTACTAGACTGGCCTGCCTGTAGTCCAGACCTGTCTCCCGTTGAAAATGTGTGGCGCATTATGAAGCCTAAAATAGCACAACGGAGACCCCCGGACTGTTGAACAACTAAAAGGCCTACTGAAAGCCACTACTACCGACCACGCAGTCTGATAGTTTATATATCAATGATGAAATCTTAACATTGCAACACATGCCAATACGGCCGGGTAAACTTATAAAGTGCAATTTTAAATTTCCCGCTAAACTTCCGGTTGAAAAAGCCTTTGGAGGATGACGTATGCGCGTGACGTAGCCAGGGGAACAGAGGTATGCCTTCCCCATTGAATACAATACAAAAAAGCTCTGTTTTCATCTCATAATTCCACAGTATTCTGGACATCTGTGTTGGTGAATCTTTTGCAATTTGTTTAATGAACAATGAAGACTGCAAAGAAGAAAGTTGTAGGTGGGATCGGTGTATTAGCGGCTGGCTGTAGCAACACAACAAGGAGTACTTACTTGGATAGCAGACGCCTAGCCGATGCTAGCCGCCAACCGCACGGATGATCGGGTGAAGTCCTTCGTCGCGCCGTCGATCGCTGGAACGCAGGTGAGCACGGGTGTTGATGAGCAGATGAGGGCTGGCTGGCGTAGGTGGAGCGCTAATGTTTTTATCATAGCTCTGTGAGGTCCGGTTGCTAAGTTGCTAAGTTAGCGTCAGCGTCGTTAGCAACAGCATTGTTAAGCTTTGCCAGGCTGAGAATTATTAACCGTGTCGTTACATGTCCATGGTTTAATAGTATTGTTGGTCTTCTGTCTATCCTTCCAGTCAGGGGTTTATTTATTTTGTTTCTATCTGCAATGGAGCCAGATGCTATCACGTTAGCTCAGTAGCTAAAGAGCTTCGCTGATGTATAGTCGTGGAGATAAAAGTCACTGCGAATGTCCATTTCGCGTTCTCGACTCTCATTTTCAAGAGGATATAGGTGGTTTAAAATACAAATCCGTGATCCACAATAAAAAAAGGAGAGAGTGTGGAATCCAATGAGCCAGCTTGTACCTAAGTTACGGTCAGAGCGAAAAAAGATACGTCCATCACTGCCTCTCTAGTCCTTCACTGTAACGTTCCTCGTCTACGAATCTTTCATCCTCGCTCAAATTAATGGGGTAATCGTCGCTTTGTCGCTCCGAATCTCTCTCGCTCCATTGTAAACAACGGGGAATTGTGAGGAATACTAGCTCCTGTGACGTCACGCTACTTCCGGTACAGGCAAGGCTTTTTTTTTATCAGCGAGCAAAAGTTGCGAACTTTATCGTCGATTTTCTCTACTAAATCCTTTCAGTGAGCCCTTTTACCTAAGTTACGGTCCGAGCGAAAAAAGATACGTCCTGCACTGCACTCTAGTCCTTCACTCTCACGTTCCTCATCCACGAATCTTTCATCCTCGCTCAAATTAATGGGGTAATCGTCACTTTCTCGGTCCGAATCGCTCTCGCTGCTGGTGTAAACAATGTGCAAATGTGAGGAGCCCTTCAACCTGTGACGTCACGCTACTTCCGGTATAGGCAAGGCTTTTTTTTTATCAGCGACCAAAAGTTGCGAACTTTATCGTCGATGTTCTCTACTAAATCCTTTCAGCAAAAATATGGCAATATCGCGAAATGATCAAGTATGACACATAGAATGGATCTGCTAGCCCCGTTTAAATTAAAAAAGTTCATTTCAGTAGGCCTTTAAGCTGTACATCAAGCAAGAATGGGAAAGAATTCCACCTGAGAAGCTTCAAAAATGTGTCTCCTCAGTCCCCAAATGTTTACTGAGTGTTGTTAAAAGGAAAGGCCATGTAACACAGTGGTAAAAAGGCCCCTGTGCCAACTTTTTTGCCATCTAAGTTAATGATTATTTGCAACAAATATCTTGTCTTTGCAGTCTATTCAATTGAATATAAGTTGAAAAGGATTTGCAAATCATTGTATTCTGTTTTTATTTACCATTTACACAACGTGCCAACTTCACTGGTTTCGGGTTTCATCGCCCTCAGCCCTAGTCAGCATTAAAAAGTCACTTTAGCATAATATGTGACCTGCTATAAGATAAGAAGAAGTTGGGCGGGGGGATTGAACCAAACACAACTTTTCTAGTCCAAACAAGCGCCCGACTTAACCAGGGAGCGAGAGGAAGTATTCCACAAGTATCTGAGATTTCCTGGCGCCCAAGAAGGTAACATCTAAATTCATGAGACAGCTTCCCCCTGTTTCTACCTCAGCGGCGGCCGCGAGTTAACGTGTCCTTTTTAAGCGCCTGTGGCAGAAACAGATAACAAGAGCTGCATCCGAGTGCGACTCTCGTGATTCCGTCCAATTTGGCTCATCCGTCTGCGGAGGGAAGCCATCAAAAAGCCAAACGCGGGCGTCCCCGCCTCCCTTCCTGGCGGGCGGCGCTGACGGTCGGGGACGGATGTAATGTCCTACCCGGGACGCCGCGCCTCAGAAGTCCATTTCCCGTGGAATTGCGCAGGTATGATGTTTAGGTGTGCTGGCGATACGACGGGGGGGGTTGAGAGGCAGCGAAATAGTGAAAAGTCTGGCTGTAAATGTTGGACTGTAATCACAGTTGGAAATGGACACTAAAAGTTTTTTGTTTTTTTTCCCCTTTTAAATTGCCTGACCCTGCAGCAAACACGAGGGAGCATATATATACCCAAGTGTGTGCAATTGTTGACGGTCAACAGCAGTTAGGCCGCATGCTTGGTGCCGCCCTCGTGATTTTTAAAAAAGGCTTGAAAATGGAAAAAGATGGGGAAAATAATGATTTTGTTTTAGTATGTTTTTTTGTTTGAGGACAAACATGACACAAACCTTCCCAATTGTTAGAAAGCCCACTGTTTAAAGGCCTACTGAAAGCCACTACTACCAACCACGCAGTCTGATAGTTTATATATCAATGATGAAATCTTAACATTATAACACATGCCAATACGGCCGGGTTAACTTATAAAGTGACATTTTAAATTTGCCGCTAAACTTCCGGTTCGAAACGCCTCTGAGGATGACGTATGCGCGTGACGTAGCCCGGGGAACACGGGTATGCCTTCCACATTGAAGCCAATACGAAAAAGCTCTGTTTTCATTTCATAATTCCACAGTATTCTGGACATCTGTGTTCGTGAATCTGTTTCAATCATGTTCATTGCATTATGGAGAAGGAAGCTGAGCAAGCAAAGAAGAAAGTTGTCGATGCGAAATGGATGTATTTTTCGAACGTAGTCAGCCACAACAGTACACAGCCGGCGCTTCTTTGTTTACATTCCCGAAAGATGCAGTCAAGATGGAAGAACTCGGATAACAGAGACTCTAACCAGGAGGACTTTTGACTTCGATACACAGACGCCTGTAGAGAACTGGGACAACACAGACTCTTACCAGGATTACTTTGATTTGGATGACAAAGACGCAGACGTGCTACTGTGAGTATGCAGCTTTGGCTTCTAAACATTTGATCGCTTGACCGTATGTGCGCAACTTTTTTTTGCGTATGTACGTAACTTTTTAAAAATATATAAGCTTTATGAACCTTGGGTTAGGTGAACGGTCTTTTGGGCTGAGTGATTGTGTGTGTTGATCAGGTGTTTGAATTGTATTGGCGTGTTCTATGGAGCTAGGAGCTAGCAGAGGAGCTAGGAGCTAGCATAACAAACACGCAGGTGATTTTATGCAGGATTAATTTGTGGCATATTAAATATAAGCCTGGTTGTGTTGTGGCTAATAGAGTATATATATGTCTTGTGTTTATTTACTGTTGTAGTCATTCCCAGCTGAATATCAGGTCACCCCCGCCTCTCACAGCATCTTCCCTATCTGAATAGCTTCAACTCCCCACTAGTCCTTCACTTGCACTTTACTCATCCACAAATCTTTCATCCTCGCTCAAATTAATGGGGAAATTGTCGCTTTCTCGGTCCGAATCTCTCTCACTTCATGCGGCCATCATTGTAAACAATAGGGAACTTTGCGTATATGTTCAACTGACTACGTCACGCTACTTCCGGTAGGGGCAAGCCTTTTTTTTATCAGATACCAAAAGTTGCAATCTTTATCGTCGTTGTTCTATACTAAATCCTTTCAGCAAAAATATGGCAATATCGCGAAATGATCAAGTATGACACATAGAATAGATCTGCTATCCCCGTTTAAATAAAAAAAAATCATTTCAGTAGGCCTTTAAAGGCCTACTGAAAGCCACTACTACCAACCACGCAGTCTGATAGTTTATATATCAATGATGAAATCTTAACATTGCAACACATGCCAATACGGCCGGGTTAACTTATAAAGTGACATTTTAAAATTCCCGCCACACTTCCGGTTGAAAAACTCCTTTGGATATGATTTATGCGCGTGACGTCACAAAAGCAACGTAAGTGGTTGGACCCCATCGGACCCGATAGAAAAGCCTCTTGTTTTCTTCGACAAAATTCCACAGTATTCTGGACATCTGTGTTGGTGAATCTTTTGCAATTTGTTTAATGAACAATGGAGACTGCAAAGAAGAACGTTGTAGGTGGGATCGATCGGTGTCTTAGCGGCTAAGTACAATACTGTAATATCTGTGATATTTGCATTAGTGTACTGGGTCTTTAAGGCATGGGTGTCAAACTCATTTTAGATCGGGGGCCGCATGGAGAAAAATCTACTCCCAGGTGGGCCGGACTGGTAAAATCACAGCACGATAACTTAAAAATAAAGACAACTTCAGATTTTTTTTTTGTTTAAAAATAGAACAAGCACATTCTGAAAATGAACAAATCATAATGTTGATGGGTTTTTTTTACACATACATGTTGCAGTTAATAGTATTCTATCTTTATTTGTCGTTACTTATACTTTCTGAATAAATGATGGGATAATGTTCATCAGTCAACTCGTAGGTGTAATTTTCAATCTATTAAGATAAAAAAAAATATCAAAATCAAATTACAGGATGTTATTTATGTAGTTTGCTCATTTTTCTCAACTGGTGCACTAAGATCATGTGTTTTTTTTGTTTGTTTTTTTACATATGTAGCATCATCTAAAATTATACAAAGAATTGCTATTGCGACATCTAGTGGACACATTTAGAAGAGCAGTTTCTTTCATTCCAAAATTTCGCAAACTCATCCCGCGGGCCGCATAAAACCTGTTCGTGGGCCTGATCCGGCCCGCGGGCCGTACGTTTGACACCCCTGCTTTAAGGGTTTGGGGAACGCGCATGCGCGAGTGAGTTGGCGGAGAACTTGAGTGTGTGTGATCGTGACTTTTGGCTAACAGCAGCTCGTGTATGTGTGTGCGTTACTTTTTGAACTACAACCAGTTACCGCTTGTTAATAAAGCGATTGAGCAATTTGTTTAATGGACAATGGAGACTGCAAATAAGAAAGTTGTAGGTGCGATCTGTGGAGCGGCGGACTACAGCAACACCAACACCGGGAGGTTGTGTTGTGTTTTGAGCAGGATAACAGACGCACTACGGTGAGTCTAGCTTTGGCTTCCAAACATTTGATCGCTTGCCCGTACGTGCGTGTCGATAAGTACATGTGACGTACGTAACTTTGGGGAAATATATGTTTCTTGCCGACTCTGATGGCGGCCGGGGTGTCGTCAAAAGCGTACAACGCCCGCCGCCGCATCTAAGTTAGCTACGCAGCTAGGTTAGCTTCTGTTTTTTTAGCTTCGCCAAGCGGAATATTATTAATCGTGTATTTACATGTTCATGGTTTAATAGTATTATTGGTCTTCTGTCTATCCATCCAGTCAGGGTTTTTTTAAATTTAGTTTCTATCTGCATTTGAGACTGCTGCTATCACGTTGGCTACGTAGCTAGGTTAGCTTCTATTTTTTTTAGCTTCGCAAAGCTGAATTATTAATCGTGTATTTACATGTTCAGTCACTGTGAATGTCCATTTCGCGTTCTCGACTCTCATTTTCAAGAGGATATAGTATCTGAGGTGGTTTAAAATACAAATCAGTGATCCACAATAAAAAAGGAGAGTGTGGAATCCAATGAGCCAGCTTGTACCTAAGTTACGGTCAGAGCGAAAAAAGATACGTCCATCACTGCCTCTCAAGTCCTTCACTGTAACGTTCCTCATCTACGAATCTTTCATCATCGCTCAAATTAATGGGGTAATCGTCACTTTCTCGGTCCGAATCTCTCTCGCTCCATTGTAAACAACGGGGAATTGTGAGCAGCACTACCGCTTGTGACGTCACGCTACTTCCGGTACAGGCAAGGCTTTTTTTTATCAGCGAGCAAAAGTTGCGAACTTTATCGTCGATTTTCTCTACTAAATCCTTTCAGCAAAAATATGGCAATATCGCAAAATGATCAAGTATGACACATAGAATGGATCTGCTATTCCCGTTTAAATTAAAAAAAAATCATTTTTTAGTAGGCCTTTAATATGTTTGTGTGTATGCTTCACTGATGAGAGTATTTGGTGAGCATCGTTTTGTCCTACTAATTCCGGCGGTTCTTGAACTCACCAAAGTGTGGACTGTGACGCAATAGTTTGTTTACATGTTAAAATCTTCCACTCCTTTGTCTCATTTTGTCCACCAAACGTTTTATGCTGTGCGTGAATGCACAAAGGTGAGCTTTGTTGATGTTATTGACTTGTTGGAGTGCTAATCACGCATATTTGGGCAGTGCATGACCAGTATTTCCCATAAACTGCCAAGATACCTGTGGCGGTGGGGGCGTGGCTATGGGCGTGGCCACCATGACATCATCGAGTAATTTGCATAATTTACTACAATGATTTGATTTTCTCTAAAAAGGCTCAAAAAATGTATACTTACTAATTAATAATAACAGTTTTGTTTTAAACGTCCATCCATACATCCATTTTACAATATAATTACAACACTTTATGTACATATTTATATACAGATTTGAACTATAAGTTATTCACTGAAATATATTTATTAATTGTGGTTCTTACAAAAAATATATCTTATAAAATATAAAAGCTAAAATGTCTCAAATCTCTGCCCCTCTAATTAGTGCATACTAAATAATTTAACTTTAGCCTACTACTACAGCCATATTATTTACCAGCAACATAAAGTGAAACAGAGGCAGAGGTGTCCTGCCACAGTCAGTAACAAATAAACAGGAAACAGTAGTGGTGGTAGATAGACACAGAGCTTCATCAAACATCTGATCCACTGAACAAAGAGCTCCAAAAATCTTGAACTTTAGACTGCCATCAGTTTTACTCCCATACTTAACCATGTGTTTCCTACTGCCTGCAGACTTTGCACCCTTTGTTATATACACATGTTGTGTTTCTAATATAAATACATTTAATAAAGTCAAATACAAATAAGGCAACAAGAGAAGTATCCTACACTTCTCTTTTGTAAAGTAAATCTGAACAGCCTATATGGGCATCTACATCAACTATATGATTTGCCTGAGAAGATGGAGAGGACAAAAAAATAAATAATAATAATATTTTTTTTTTTATTATTATTTGTGGCGGACGTAATTCTTTCGTGGCGGGCCGCCACAAATAAATGAATGTGTGGGAAACCCTGCATTGATTGATTGATTGATTGACTTTCCAGAGTGGTGCGCTATAATTTAACTGTGTAGAGCGGTGTTTTTCAACCTTTTTTGAGCCGAGGCACATTTTTTTCATTGAAAAAATCCAAAGGCACACCACCAGCAGAAATCATTAAAATATGAAACTCAATATTGACAATAAAAAGTCGTCGGATATGATTTTAAAGCATAACTAAGCATGCAACACTATAGCTCTTGTCTCAAAGTAGGTGTACTGTCACCACCTGTCACATCACACCCTGACTTATTTGGACTTTTTTGCTGTTTTCTTATGTGTAGTGTTTTAGTTCTTGTCTTGCGCTCCTATTTTGGTGGCTTTTCCTGTTTTGTTGGTATTTTCCTGTAGCAGTTTCATGTCTTCCTTTAAGCGATATTCCCCGCACCTGCTTTGTTTTAGCAATCAAGAATATTGCAGTTGTTTGTATCCTTCTTTGTGGGGACATTGTTGATTGTCATGTTCGGATGTACTTTGTGGACGCCGTCTACTCCACACGCTGTAAGTCTTTGCTGTCGTCCAGCATTCTGTTTTTCTTCACTTTGTCGCCAGTTCAGTTGTAGTTTCGTTCTGCATAGCCTTCCCTAAGCTTCAATGCCTTTTTTTTTAGGGGCACTCACCTTTTGTTTATTTTTCAAGTTTATTATTCTTCGGTCAATCGTCAACCAAATAAACAAACAGTCGTACATTCATAAATTGAAAATGAAAATGTTGCAGACCGAAAGGGTTTAGGCTGAAGTTGAACACTTATTGCGCCTAACCCTATAAACAATGTCAAGTACAAAATAAACTTCCGAAAATTATCAAATGTCCTTTGTACAACATATTATAAATACACGTTATACATAACAAACACAGTTCAATTATATACACAGTAAAGGCATGTGAAATATCCTTGTAGACATGTTAAACCTTTGTACCAATTTATATACTATATACAAACAATTGTACTTCCATTATTATTTATAACCCACATTTAGTATTTGAATTAACATTGATCATAGTATTAACTACTGTGTTGATTCAAGAGTGATATATTTTTTCAAGACATTAGTCTTAAAGTGTTTTTTTAAATGTGTGAATAGAAGTTTAAGCATTTGCCACCTTTTTACCTGCACACTGCCTCCCACTGTCATCTGAAAAATTGTGATCACGATTAGCTACCTGCTGCCACCTACTGATATGGAAGAGTATTACACGGTTACTCTGCCGACACTCAACAACAACACATCATTTGCAGACTATAATTACTGGTTTGCAAAAAATGTTATACCCCAAATAGGTGAAATTAGATCATCTCCCACGGCACACCAGACTGTATCTCACGGCACACTAGTTTGCCGCGGCACAGTGGTTGAAAAACAATGGTGTAGAGCAGGGGTCACCAACGCGGTGCCCGCGGGCACCAGGTAGCCCGTAAGGACCAGATGAGTAGCCCGCCGGCCTGTTCTAAAAATAGCTCAAATAGCAGCACTTACCAGTGAGCTGCCTCTATTTTTTAAATTTTATTTATTTCCTAGCAAGCTGGTCTCGCTTTGCCCGACATTTTTAATTCTAAGAGAGACAAAACTCAAATAGAATTAGAAAAGCCAAGAAAATATTTTAAAGACTTGGTCTTCACTTGTTTAAATAAATTGATTAATTTTTTTACTTTGCTTCTTATAACTTTCAGAAAGACAATTTTAGAGAAAAAATACAACCTTAAAAATGATTTTAGGATTTTTAAACACATATACCTTTTTACCTTTTAAATTCCTTCCTCTTCTTTCCTGACAATTTAAATAGATGTTCAAGTAAATTTATTGTTTTTATTGTAAAGAATAATACATATATTTTAATTGAATTCTTCATTTTAGCTTCTGTTTTTTTGACGAAGAATATTTGTGAAATATTTCTTCAAACTTATTATGATTAAAATTAAAAAAAAATATTCTGGCAAATCTAGAAAATCTGTAGAATCAAATTTGAATCTTATTTCAAAGTCTTTTGAATTTCTTTTAAAATTTTTGTTTTGGAAAATCTAGAAGAAATAATGATTTGTCTTTGTTAGAAATATAGCTTGATCCAATTTGTTATATATTCTAACAAAGTGTAGATTGTATTTTAACCTATTTAAAACATGTCATCAAAATTCCAAAATTAATCTTAATCAGGAAAAATTACTAATAATGTTCCATAAATTATTTTTTTAATTTTTTCAAAAAGGTTCGAATTAGCTAGTTTTTCTCTTCTTTTTTTCGGTTGAATTTTTAATTTTAAAGAGTCGAAATTGAAGATAAACTATGTTTCAAAATGTAATTGTCATTTTTTTTGTGTTTTCTCCTCTTTTAAACCGTTCAATTAAGTGTAAATATCATTAATTATCAATAATAACATAGAGTTAAAGGTCAATTGAGCAAATTGGCTATTTCTTGCAATTTATTTAAGTGTGTATCAAACTGGTAGCCCTTCGCATTAATCACTACCCAAGAAGTAGCTCTTGCTTTCAAAAAGGTTGGTGACCCCTGGTGTAGAGAATGAGTGTCCGGGTTAAGACTCCACGTGTGCTTTACCTTCCAATGTCTTTCTCTCTCGGGACGTTCATCCTCTGGTTGATGCCCGTCTTCAGGTATCTTTCATTTGTCTCCATCTAAAAAGAAAGCATTTAAAAGCCAATCAGATGCATAGTTTGTCCCCCTCATCCATTTTAAAAGGCGCCTTTGCAGGCCTCGTCTCTCCGTCTGAAGGCGGAAATACAACTTTCCGTTTGTTCGTCGTCGTCGTCTCGCATCAACGACCCTCGTCCTCGCTCCAAATTAGATTGTTTTCTCATGGCTGCAGTATCAGTCATCTCCCGTATTAACTGTAACACAAAAGCCGAGCACGGCTGGTAGCGCAGGAAAATGACGGAGGAACGGATGGAAAGATTTATTTTACTGGTGGGAAATTCTGGTAGGACTGATGTCTATTGGCAATGTAACAACAACATCATGTTGGTGTTCTAAATACTGTTTGTTCTCTTTGGTAGCCTTCAAAAGTGCTCGCATCTGAGAAAAAGAAAATGACGTGTTGACAGAATTAGACTGCTTTCATTCTTCATTTTTGTTCGAAAGTGGGGGCGGCATAGCTCGGTTTGGTAGAGCGGCCGTGCCAGCAACTTTAGGGCCCGAGGCATAGGCCGTATAGGCAAATGCTAAGGGCGCCGTCCATCAGGGGGCGCCACGCCAGTGCCACAAATGTTGGAGAAAAAAAAACAGAAAAAAAAAAAGTTGGTACTATTATTTCTAAGTACAAATAATAATCCCACGTTAATTAAAATGCAAAGTAAAGCCTATTTAATAGAAATATTATTTGTTACAACATTACGCCCCCCCTTCCCCCGCACGGTGCGCCCCCTCCCTTCCCGTATCATGACTTTTTTTGGACGTCACCACATCAAAAAAATCAACACAAGATGTCAAAACGGCCAAAACTGTCAGGTGCCCAGGGAAGAGAAAAGAAGAGGAGGAGAAACGAGAAAAAGACAGAGGTAGCAGGTATGTAACGTTAGCCTACATGAAATTATGTGTCTGTTACAGAATGTGATAGTAACCTGGCTTTTTAGCATTAAGCTAATGTTACATGATTCGGCAATTGCTAATCAATAAATAGCTAGTTCTGTTTTAACGTCGGGTTAATATTGTGGAGGGGGCTAAATTGTTATGGAAAATAATAATGTAACGTTAGGTAATCACAGTACTCCCACCTTACATTCCTCAGGGACATTTGTATTAGATCTTTTAAGCAGGTGTTTTTTGTTTACATTATTATTGCCTTCTGGTTAGCTAATGTTTGCCCTGCAGGTAATAGTCACTTTTCCACCCCTTTATATATTAGGTATAGTTGTAAGCCTAGTTGTTAAAGTGCACATCATTAATGTTAATTAAGCAATATCACATGAGAGGGAATGCTGTTTTTTAATTTGAGCACTGCTGGGATTCGGTTAAAGATAATCATAACATAACATTCTCATATAATATGTTAATTAGCTTTCTTTAAGTAAAAAAAAAGGTCAAAGACAAAGCTATTCGGTTTCTTGTGAGTATATACACTTCACTGCCGATGTGGGGGGGGGGGCACCACCTAAAATCTTGCCTAGGGCGCCAGATTGGTTTGGGCCAGGCCTGGTTCCAGGTTCGATCCCCGCTTCCGCCATCCTCGTCACTGCCGTTGTGTCCTTGGGCAAGACACTTTACCCACCTGCTCCCAGTGCCACCCACACTGGTTTAAATGTAACTTAGATATTGGGTTTCACTATCTAAAAGCGCTTTGAGTCACTAGACCAGTGGTTCTTAACCTTGTTGGAGGTACCGAACCCCACCAGTTTCATATGCGCATTCACCGAACCCTTCTTTAGTGAATTTTTTTTTTTTTTTTTTTCAAATTCAAGACAAAGTTATGTGTTTTTGGTAACACTTTAGTATGGGGAACATATTCTAAGTACCAAAGACTTAATTTAGAGTTAGTTGGTTAGGGTTAGAGGGTTAGGGCCAGGGTTAGAGGGTTAGGGTTATAATAAGGCCATGCCGAATAAGGCATTAATAAGTACTTAATAATGACTAGTTAAGAGCCAATATGTTACTAATTTGCATGTTAATAAGCAAATAATTAATGGTGAATATGTTCCCCATACTAAAGTGTTACCATGTTTTTTTTACTGGTGCACAAAATGAACCGTGCATGAACATCACCTTGTTCAAAGAACAAAACCAACACAGTCCATAAACTCACAACAAATTACACACCTGCAAATCAGTGTGACTTCTGCTGTTGCCGTATCCGTAATACGCAGATAGGGAGAAGTTTTTATTTACACGATGAGTCGGGTGTGTCTTGACCTCCGCCGAACCCCAGAGCCCGACTCACCGAACCCCTAGGGTTCCATCGAACCCAGGTTAAGAACCACTGCACTAGAGAAAAGCGCTATATAAATATCAATCAATCAATGTTTATTTATATAGCCCTAAATCACAAGTGTCTCAAAGGGCTGCTCAAGCCACAACGACATCCTCGATTCAGAGCCCACATAAGGGCAAGGAAAAACTCACAACCCAGTGGGACGTCGATGTGAATGACTATGAGAAACCTTGGAGAGGACCGCAGATGTGGGTGACCCCTCCGCCCCCCCTCTAGGGGTGACCGGATGCAATGGACGTCGAGTGGGTCTGGCATAATATTGTGAGAGTCCAGTCCATAGTGGATCTAACATAATAGTGAGAGTCCAGTCCATAGTGGATCTAACATAATAGTGAGAGTCCAGTCCATAGTGGATCTAACATAATAGTGAGAGTCCAGTCCATAGTGGATCTAACATAATAGTGAGAGTCCAGTCCATAGTGGATCTAACATAATAGTAAGAGTCCAGTCCATAGTGGATCTAACATAATAGTGAGAGTCCAGGCCATAGTGGATCTAACATAATAGTGAGAGTCCAGTCCATAGTGGATCTAACATAATAGTGAGAGTCCAGTCCAAAGTGGATCTAACATAATAGTGAGAGTCCAGTCCATAGTGGATCTAACATAATAGTGAGAGTCCAGTCCATAGTGGATCTAACATAATATTGTGAAAGTCCAGTCCATCGTGGATCTAACATAATAGTGAGAGTCCAGTCCATAGTGGACCTAACATAATAGTGAGAGAGTCCAGTCCATAGTGGATCTAACATAATAGTGTGAGAGTCCAGTCCATAGTGGATCTAACATAATAGTGTGAGAGTCCAGTCCATGGTGGATTTAACATAATAGTGAGAGTCTAGTCCATAGTGGATCTAACATAATAGTGTGAGAGTCCAGTCCATAGTGGATCTAATATAATAGTGAGAGTCCAGTCCATAGTGGATCTAACATAATAGTGAGAGTCCAGTCCATAGTGGATCTAGCATAATAGTGAGAGTCCAGTCCATAGTGGATCTAACATAATGGTGAGAGTCCAGTCCATAGTAGATCTAGCATAATAGTGAGAGTCCAGTCCACAGTGGATCTAGCATAATAGTGAGAGTCTAGTCCATAGTGGATCTAGCATAATAGTGAGAGTCCAGTCCATAGTGGAACTAGCATAATAGTGAGAGTCTAGTCCATAGTGGATCTAGCATAATAGTGAGAGTCTAGTCCATAGTGGATCCAGCATAATAGTGAGAGTCCAGTCCATAGTGGGGCCAGCAGGAGACCATCCCGAGCGGAGACGGGTCAGCAGCGCAGAGATGTCCCCAACCGATGCACAGGCGAGCGGTCCACCCCGGGTCCTGACTCTGGACAGCCAGCACTTCATCCATGGCCATAGTTTGTACGCTACGATCGCACGGCGGCATCTCATTTTGTACGCTACAATCGCACGGCAGCCTCTTCACGACATTCCCGGTCCTTCGTCGTCGGGAGCGTCGCGGAACAGGGGATCGATCCGCCGCTCGTGACGCCGCCCCGGAACCCGTCCTTGTCCTAAGTGGTTCCATTAATAGTTCTCTGCAGAAATTCGGAGCCACGCTCTGCCTCCCCCCCATAGGACGGCAATTAGCTTCCTCCCTCTGTTTACTCCCTGCTTTATGGCGTACATAATGAGGCCTTGTAACTCCCGTCAGGTTATCCCCGCCGCGGATTGGCGTCCGCTACGGCCGACGTCCGTCACTCGGCACACGGCCGCCTCTCCTCCGTGAAATATCAATTAGCCAACTTGGTGTCCCTTTTTTACCTCGTTCTTTAATGGAATCTATTAGCGCCCGGCGCAAGCGGCTAATTATGCTAACCAAAACAGATTTGGAATCATCAGGCAATCAGCTCCCTGATCATAATTGGCTCATAGGTGTCCCGGACAATTAGTGGCAGATTGACTGTACCAAGGCGGTAATACACTTGAGTTAGACCCGCTTAGATCCAAATGCTACAATTGATCTTGTAGCATTTTTTTATTATTTCTTTCCCTCTGCAGGATGAGGAACAACTTTATTCCTCTCTCCTTGAGCTGAACTATGAATCTGTAAAACGTACACCCTGCCCGGCTTTTGTGTGCTGCGTAATCAGAATGGACTACAAATCCTTGCAGGAATCATGGCTCTTTTCATTGGCTGTATAAATGTCACCTGCAGCCGCTGCTGTTGTGCGACAAAGTCTGCTCTCGTCAAGGATTTATATTATTGTTCGCTTCCTGCACTTTCCGGGGGAGCCTCTTTAATTAAATCCATAATATTTCCCTATGCACAGCGAGTCTCGGGATTATGACGGAAGCTGCGGAGAAAGAAACACGTCAAGGTTAGCGCGACTTCTCCACTTGCTTCTGGGGTCGGAAAAACGTCGCGTCGACAGGATTGAGACTCCTGTCAGACCCCGTTTGTTGTCGAGTAAAGGCGGCCGGCGATGCGCGGCAAGTGTGCGCGTCGGTTGTGCCGTCAGTGTGGACATTCTGTGGTAGCGTCGAAGGAAAAAAAGGTGTTGACAGAAGTGATACTCCTGTCAGCCCCCGTTTGTTGTTGAGTAAAGGTGGTTGGTGATATGCGACAAGTGTGTGTGTCAGTTTTGCTATCAGTGTTGCCACAATCTGGTAGCATCAGAGAAAAAAAGGTGTGTTGACAGAAGTGATGCTCCTGTCATTCCCCATTTGTTGTCGAGTAAAGGCGGTTGGCGATGCGCGATGTTGACATTCTGTGGTAGCATCAAATAAAAAAAAGGTGTGTTGACAGAAGTGATACTCCTGTCATTCCCCGTTTGTTGCCGAGTAAAGGCGGTTGGTGATGCGCGATGTTGACATTCTGTGGTAGTATCAAATAAAAAAAGGTGTGTTGACAGACATGATGCTCCTTTCAGCCCCTGTTTGTTGTCAAGTAAAGGCGGTCAAAAGGCGGTTGGTGATGCGCGACAAGTGTATGTGTCTGTTTTGACATTAGTGTCGACATTCCGTGGTAGTGTCAAATAAAAAAGGTGTGTTGACAGAAGTGATACTCCTGTCAGCCCCTGTTTGTTGTCGAGTAAAGACGGTCAAAAGGCGGTTGGTGATTCGCGACAAGTGTGTGTGTCTGTTTTGACATTAGTGTCGACATTCTGTGGTAGCGTCAAATAAAAAAGGTGCGTTGACAGAAGTGATACTCCTGTCAGACTACGTTTGTTGTCGAGTAAAGGCGATCAAAAGGCGGTTGGTGATGCGCGACAAGTGTGTGTGTCTGTTTTGCCATCAGTGTTGACACACTGTGGTAGCATCAAAGAAAAAAGGTGTGTTGACAGATGTGATGCTCCTGTCAGACTACGTTTGTTGTCGAGTAAAGGCGGTCAAAGGCGGTTGGTGATGCGCGACAAGTGTGTGTGCGTCTGTTTTGCCATTAGTGTCGACATTCTGTGGTAGCGTCAATTAAAAAAGGTGCGTTGACAGAAGTGATACTCCTGTCAGACTACGTTTGTTGTCGAGTAAAGGCGGTGAAAAGGCGGTTGGTGATGCGCGACAAGTGTGTGTGTCTCTTTTGCCATCAGTGTTGACACACTGTGGTAGCGTCAAATAAAAAAGGTGTGTTGACAGAAGTGATACTCCTGTCATTCCCCGTTTGTTGTCGAGTAAAGGCGGTTGGTGATGCGCGATGTTGACATTCTGTGGTAGCATCAAATAAAAAAAGGTGTGTTGACAGAAGTGATGCTCCTTTCAGCCCCTGTTTGTTGTCAAGTAAAGGCGGTCAAAAGGCAGTTGGTGATGCGCGACAAGTGTATGTGTCTGTTTTGACATTAGTGTCGATATTCCGTGGTAGTGTCAAATAAAAAAGGTGTGTTGACAGAAGTGATACTCCTGTCAGCCCCCGTTTGCTGTCGAGTAAAGACGGTCAAAAGGTGGTTGGTGATGCGCGACAAGTGTGTGTGTCTGTTTTGCCATCAGTGTTGACACACTGTGGTAGCGTCAAATAAAAAAGGTGCGTTGACAGAAGTGATACTCCTGTCAGACTACGTTTGTTGTCGAGTAAAGGCGGTCAAAAGGCGGTTGGTGATGCGCGACAAGTGTGTGTGTCTGTTTTGCCATTAGTGTCGACATTCTGTGGTAGCGTCAAATAAAAAAGGTGCGTTGACAGAAGTGATACTCCTGTCAGACTATGTTTGTTGTCGAGTAAAGGCGGCCAAAAGGTGGTTGGTGATGCGCGACAAGTGTGTGTGTGTCAGTTTTGCCATCAGTGTTGACATACTGTGGTAGCATCAAAGAAAAAAGGAGTGTTGACAGAAGTGATACTCCTGTTTTTCCTGTTTGTTGTAGTGTAAAGACGGTTGGTGATGCGCGACGTTGACATTATGTGGTAGCATCAAATAAAAAAAGGTGTGTTGGCAGAAGTGATGCTCCTTTCAGCCCCTGTTTGTTGTCGAGTAAAGACGGTGTAAAGGTGGTTGGTGATATGCGACAAGTGTGTGTGTTCAGTTTTGCTATCAGTGTTGACACACTGTGGTAGTATCAAAGAAACAAAGGTGTGTTGACAGAAGTGATACTCCACTCATTCCCCGTTTGTTGTCGAGTAAAGGCGGTTGGTGATGCGCAATGTTGACATTCTGTTGTAGCATCAAATAAAAAAAGGTGTGTTGACAGAAGTGATGCTCCTTTCAGCCCCTGTTTGTTGTCGAGTAAAGTGTGGTTGGTGATATGCGACAAGTGTGTGTGTTCAGTTTTGCTATCAGTGTTGACACAATCTGGTAGCATCAAAGAAAAAAAGGTGTGTTGACAGAAGTGATACTACTGTCATTCCCCGTTTGTTGTCGAGTAAATGCGGTTGGTGATGCTCTGATAGAAGTGATGCTCCTTTCAGCCCCTGTTTGTTGTCGAGTAAAGACGGTGTAAAGGTGGTTGGTGATATGCGACAAGTGTGTGTGTTCAGTTTTGCTATCAGTGTTGACACACTCTGGTAGCATCAAAGAAAAAAAGGTGTGTTGACAGAAGTGATACTCCTGTCATTCCCCGTTTGTTGTCGAGTAAAGGCGGTTGGTGATGCGCGATGTTGACATTCTGTGGTAGCATCAAGTAAAAAAAGGTGTGTTGACAGAAGTGATGCTCCTTTCAGCCCCTGTTTGTTGTTGAGTAAAGACGGTATAAAGGTGGTTGGTGATATGCGACAATTCTTATCAGTATCGTTTTTTTTTTTTAGTTTTTTAAAAAAATTAAATCAACATAAAAAACACAAGATACACTTACAATTAGTGCACCAACACAAAAAACCTCCCTCCCCCATTTACACTCATTCACACAAAAGGGTTGTTTCTTTCT
>NC_084735.1:81574851-81655245 GCF_033978785.1 Entelurus aequoreus
TGTTCCAACTGAGAAACATGTTTTTTTTTTGCAAATAATCATTAACTTAGAATTTAATGGCAGCAACACATTGCAAAAAAAGTTGGCACAGGGGCATTTTTACCACTGTGTTACATGGCCTTTCCTTTTAACAACACTCAGTAAACGTTTGGGAACTGAGGAGACCAATTTTTGAAGCTTTTCAGGTGGAATTCTTTCCCATTCTTGCTTGATGTAAAGCTTAAGTTGTTCAACAGTCCGGGGGTCTCCGTTGTGGTATTTTAGGCTTCATAATGCGCCACACATTTTCAATGGGAGACAGGTCTGGACTACAGGCAGGTCAGTCTAGTACCCGCACTCTTTTACTATGAAGCCACGTTGATGTAACACGTGGCTGGGCATTGTCTTGCTGAAATAAGCAGGGGCGTCCATGATAACGTTGCTTGGATGGCAACATATGTTGCTCCAAAACCTGTATGTACCTTTCAGCATTAATGGCGCCTTCACAGATGTGTAAGTTACCCATGTCTTGTTCACTAATACACCCCCATGCCATCACAGATGCTGGCTTTTCAACTTTGCGCCTAGAACAATCTAGATGGTTATTTTCTTCTTTGTTCCGGAGGACACGACGTCCACAGTTTACGAAAAACTATTTGAAAAGTGGACTCGTCAGACCACAGAACACTTTTCCACTTTGCATTAGTCCATTTTAGATGGCAGCATTTCTGGGTGTTGTTGATAAATGACTTTCGCTTTGCATAGTAGAGTTTTAACTTGCACGTACATATGTAGTGACAAACTGTAGTTACTGACAGTGGTTTTCTGAAGTGTTCCTGAGCCTATGTGGGGATATCCTTTACACACTGATGTCGCTTTTTGATGCAGTACCGCCTGAGGGATGGAAGGTCCGTAATGTCATCGCTTACGTGCAGTGATTTCTCCAGATTCTCTGAACCTTTTGATGATATTACGGAGCGTAGATGGTGAAATCCCTAAATTCCTTGCAATAGCTGGTTGAGAAATGTTGTTCCTAAACTGTTGGACAATTTGCTCGCGCATTTGTTGACAAAGTGGTGACCCTCGCCCCATCCTTGTTTGTGACTGACTGAGCATTTCATGGAAGCTGCTTTTATACCCAATCATGGCACCCACCTGTTCCCAATTAGCCTGTTCACCTGTGGGATGTTCCAAATAAGTGTTTTGATGAGCATTCCTCAACTTTCTCAATCTTTTTTTGCCACTTGTGCCAGCTTTTTTGAAACATGTTGCAGGCCTCAAATTCCAAATGAGCTAATATTTGTAGAGATGTCTGATAATATCGGCCGATATATGCGTTAAAATGTAATATCGGAAATTATCGGTATCGGTTTTTTTATTATCGGTATCGGTTTTTTTGTTTGGTTTTTTTTTTGTTTTTTTTAAGTAAATCAACATAAAAAACACAAGATACACTTACAATTAGTGCACCAACCCAAAAAACCTCCCTCCCCCATTTACACTCATTCACACAAAAGGGTTGTTTCTTTCTGTTATTAATATTCTGGTTCCTACATTATATATCAATATATATCAATACAGTCTGCAAGGGATACAGTCCGTAAGCACACATGATTGTGCGTGCTGCTGGTCCACTAATAGTACTAACCTTTAACAGTTCATTTTACTCATTTTCATTCATTACTAGTTTCTATGTAACTGTTTTTATATTGTTGTACTTTCTTTTTTATTCAAGAAAATGTTTTTAATTTATTTATCTTATTTTACTAATTGTTTTAAAAAGTACCTTATCTTCGCCATACCTGGTTGTCCAAATTAGGCATAATAATGTGTTAATTCCACGACTGCATATATCGGTTGATATTGGTATCGGTTGATATCGGTATCGGTAATTAAAGAGTTGGACAATATCGGATATCGGCAAAAAGCCATTATCGGACATCCCTAAATATTTGCAAAAAAAATAACAACGTTTTCCAGTTCGAACGTTAAATATCTTGTCTTTGCAGTCTATTAGTGGTCAGAGTGTCCGCCCTGAGATCGGTAGGTCGTGAGTTCAAACCCCGGCCGAGTCATACCAAAGACTATAAAAATGCGACCCCTTACCTCCCTGCTTGGCACTCAGCATTAAGGTCCCGGGCGCGGCCTTCGCTGCTGCTCACTGCTCCCCTCACCTCCCAGGGGGTGATCAAGGGTGATGGGTGGAATGCAGAGAATAATATCGCCACACCTAGTGTGTGTGTGTGACAATCATGGGTACTTTAACTTTATGGATGGAACCATGACTGACAAATGTGTGTGGTTTTTTTGAAACACATCTAAATGGACTCTCAAGAATGACACACATTTCTTTTCGAAAATTGTGACGACCGTGTGCAGGTTTTGACTTGGAATATTCTCCAGCCTTCTAGGCGTTCACATCCTTCAGAGTGCTCACACTCCCGAGTTACTTTTTCAAAGGCGTCGTTTGGTCACTTTAAGACCAAAAAGACTTTGTGGCTTCCCGGTGGGACTCCCGAGGGAGTCCCATCCATAATTCCACGCGTTCAACCGCGAGTCGTCACATCCTTTCGCCGCCATATTCTCTCAGCTTTATGGCTCCTCCGAGCGTTCTCAGCCGCCTCGACTGAAAGCCGGGGGTCATTGAGGTGTCCGCCCGCCACGGCCCTTGTTTTTTTCTCGGCAGCTGCCGAAGGTGCGAGGGCGGGGGAGTAGCCACCTGTGTCAGCTTTGACGACGAGACTTGGCGAGGCAATTAAAACAGGCCAATTAAAAGAGATGGCGAGACAAGGAAAGGTGGTAACGTCTTCACCGGGTGTACTTTCTTCTCTCTCCTATCGTTCGTCTAAAGATGGACTGTCTCCTTCGCCCCTTGGTGTTCTGGTTCCTCGCAACCTTTGCCTTATTTGCCTGGTCCTGTTTTGCTCTGACAACACGTCTCCTGCTATAGATTTGACGCCTCGCCTTCCTTTTCGCTCCTGGCGCCCTGTTCCTCGCTGCCTTGTCTCTCTGCGAAGGCCTTGAACCATGAGGGTCTTTGTTAGGTCTACCCCGGACACCTAGGACTGGGGTAATGAGGCTCCGTTAGTGGACTGACGTATGAGTTCCCAGCAGTGACAGGTTGTGGGCTGAGACTCCAATTTAGAAGGCTGCAGTAGCTGCTGGTTGACCAACGGTAGCTTCGGTAATCGTTGCTTCTGCTCCTCAATACCTTGCATTATCCTAAGCACGTCACTAGAGATGTTTTAAATGCTTTAAAATGTAATATTGGAAATTATCGGTATCGTTTTTTTTATTATTGGTATCGTTTGTTTTTTTTTGTTTTTGTTTTTTCTATTAAATCAACATAAAAAACACAAGATACACTTACAATTAGTGCACCAACCCAAAAAACCTCCCTCCCCCATTTACACTCATTCACACAAAAGGGTTGTTTCTTTCTGTTATTAATATTCTGCTTCCTACATTATATATCAATATATATCAATACAGTCTGCAAGGGATACAGTCCGTAAGCACACATGATTGTGCGTGCCGCTGGTCCACTAATTGTACTAACCTTTAACAGTTAATTTTAATCATTTTCATTAATTACTAGTTTCTATGTAACTGTTTTTATATTGTTTTACTTTCTTTTTTATTCAAGAAAATGTTTTTAATTATTTTATTTTTTTTAAAAACGACCTTATCTTCACCATACCTGGTTGTCCAAATTAGGCATAATAATGTGTTAATTCCACAACTGTATATATCAGTATCGGTTACGGTTATCGGTATCGGTAATTAAAGAGTTGGACAATATCGGAATATCGGATATTGGCAAAAAGCCATTATCGGACATCCCTACACGTCACCCTTTTGTTCCCAATTGCACTGTTCCTGTTTCATTCGCAGTCCTAAAAAGGTCCTTTTCAATGTTTTTTTCATTACGGGATTAATTGACCCTCGTTCACCGTTTTGTGTACCGTGTTTTCCGGACTATAAGGCACACTATAAGGCGCCTTATAACCCGGTGTGCCTAATGTACGGAATAATTCTGGTTTTGCTTACCGACCTCAAAGCAATTGTATTTGGTACATAGTGTAATTATAAGTGTGACCAGTAGATGGCAGTCACACATAGGAGATACGTGCCGACTGCACTATGATGGCAATATGACTCAAGTAAACAACGCCAACATTTTATATGTTCCATTGAAAATATAGAACATTACACACGGCGCTCAAAATTCTATCAACATGTTTTAGTACGACTTTGGTAAGCTATGAAGCCGCACTGCTTGACGGATTGTCGGCGCATTGAACATACGAGTATTGTTATGGTGTGTGTATAAGGTAAGACATATTATCTGGCGTTTTGTTTCACAATATTATGCAAAAGCAACTTGTCTTACCTTCTGGTACCTGCTGATCTGTATTTGGGATCTGCATAAATCCTGAAAAATTGCACGTGTCCCCCTTTCTAGTCTGTGTCAACACCGTATTCGATAAGCTTGATATATATATATATATATATATATATATATATATATATATATATATATATATATATATATATATATATATATATATATATATATATATATATATATATATATATATATATATATATATATATATATATATATACATAATCGATTAAGATCAATTATAAAAAATAGTTGGTGATTAATTTAGTCATTGATTCGTTAGATCTATGCTATGCGCATGCGCAGAGGCAATTTTTATTTATTTAAATTGTTCCTTTTTTTTTTTTTTTTTTTTTAATAAACCTTTATTTATAAACTGCGACATGTACAAACAGCTGAGAAACAATAATCAAAATAAGCATGGTGCCAGTATGCTGGTTTCTTTTCAATAAAATACTGGAAAGGATAGAAATGTAGTTTGTCTCTTTTATCAGATTATTAATCGAAGTAATAATCGGCAGATTAATCGATTATCAAATTAATCGTTAGTTGCAGCCCTAATATATATATATATATATATATATATATATATATATATATATATATATATATATATATATATATATATATATATATATATATATATATATATATATATATATATCTACATTTCTATCCTTTCCAGTATTTTATTGGGAAAAAACAGCATACTGGCACCATACTTATTTTGATTATTGTTTCTCAGCAGTTTGTACATGTTGCAGTTTATAAATAAAGGTTTATTTTATTTTTTTTTAAAATAATAATAATATATATATATATATATATATTTATTTTTTTTAAAGCCTCTGCGCATGCGCATAGCATAGATCCAACGAATCGATGACTAAATTAATCGGCAACTATTTTTATAATCGATTTTAATCGATTTAATCGATTAGTTGTTGCAGCCCTAATATATATTGTTGCGTTGACCAGCATTCCTCCAATGGGGAATTCAAATTGCTAGTATCTCCCAGATTCTTTTTATGGCACATAAGCTGATGTTTATATTCAATCAACAGGCAGTAATTGGTATTTTGTGGTTTATTCTCCAAGCTTAGAGGACAACCGTGAGACCAATCTAGCACCCCAGCGTTCCCCAGCCCGGTCCAGATCGGTCTACCAAAACCCCGGAACTCCTGTCTACTTCCTCCTTCTCCTGTCCCCCCCACCTGCTGTTTCCCCAGTCTAGCTGTGCTCCTTATCTTAGGAATGTAATGGCAGTCTCAACAAAGACAGCGCTCTGCCTCTCTACTCAAGGACACTCGAATGCAAGCACTTTGTACCACACGAGACATTAGCTGACGAAAATATGACTCTCGGAGTTTAGAAAGAAGTAATATACTGTATATATGTATGCATGCTTTGGAGCCCCTGCCTTGAAAGGAAATAATGTTTGCCTTGGTGCTTCTAACTTGCCTTGGTGTCCTAAAATATGAGCCCTCCTTTACGGCAACACTTGCCTTGACCTTTTAAAAAGTTAAAATTTGAGACCTTGCAATTGAATGGACTGCAATCAAACACAGTAGTTTTATAAAGTAATGTAGTAATAATGTACAGTGTTTACTTTGGAGAGTGGGCGTCTATGGTATCGCCTTCCAGCTGCTTCTCTGTTAAACCCACCATTAGCGGCTTCTCCATATTTTCATGGATACATGTCTGCCGTTTCCATATTATTTTAACGCCCTTGGCTGGTGTTATCGACTCATTCCGCTTCAGTATGGTGCAGACGAGCAGTGCTAACTGCTTCACCAAGTTGTGTACTGTTTTTGATGATTTTTCACATTCACATTCACTTTCTTCCCGCCAATGGTTAGAATAACAAATGTCAATCTCTAGTTATAAGCCAACGCTGACGAGTAAGACCGGATGTTTTGGTCGGTTTTTAGGGGGTTTATTTTGACATTCGCGACGCCAGCTCGTAACTTGGATGTTTGCTCGCCACTTAAAGCAGTGTTTTTCAACCAGAGTGCCGCAGCACACCAGTGTGCCGTGGGAGATTATCTAATTTCGCCTATTTGGGTTAAAAATATTTTTTGCAAACCAGTAATAATAGTCGGCAAGTTATGTGTTGTTGTTAAGGCCCGGTGCTGTCTAGAGATCGGCAGAGTAACCGTGGAAGGTGGAAGCCAGTAGCTAATTGCTTTGTAGATGTCGGAAACAGCGGGAGGCAGGGTGCAGGTAAAAAGGTGTCTAATGCTTAAACCAAAAATAAACAAAAGGTGAGTGCCCCTAAGAAAAGGCATTGAAGCTCAGGGAAGGCTCTGCTGAATGAAACTAAAACTGAACTGGCTACAAAGTAAACAAAAACAGAATGCTGGACGACAGCAAAGTCTTACTGTGGAGCAAAGACAATGTACATCGGAACATGACATGACAATCAACAATGTCCCCGCAAAGAAGGATAAAAACAACTAAAAATATTCTTGATTGCTAAAACAAAGTAGATGTGGGAAATATCGCTCAAAGGAAGACTTGAAACTGCTACGGGAAAATTATCAAAACAAAGAGAAAAAGCCACCAAAATAGGAGCGCAAGACAAGAACTGAAACACTACACACAGAAAAACAGCAACAAACTCCAAATAAGTCACGGTGTGATGTGACAGGTGGTGACAGTACACCTACTTTGAGACAAGAGCTATAGTGATGCATGCTTGGTTATGCTTTAAAGTCATAGCCAACAATTGCGACGACGACTTTTTACCGTCAACTGAGTTTCGTTTTTTTTTATGATTTCTGTTGGTGGTGTGCCCAAAAAAAAGTTGAAAAACACTGACCTAAAGCATGAAAATTAGCAGACAGACAGCTCGTACCCCGAAAAACTGGTAAGATGGTCTACTCCTATCCTGAGGTACTACTGTACTTCGCTCATCGGATATAAGATAACATGATCTTGAGGGGCGGTCATTTCTCATTCCTATTTTTGGACTTTTAAAAGCTTTTCCTAAATAAGCACTCTTAAAAAAAAATTATTTAAAAAAATCTCCCCCTTCTTCCCGATAAACAAATTACGCGGCGCACACTAGCCGAGCCGGGCCGACGTGATCCCGGCTTAAGGCAAAGTCAAATCGATGCCCCCTCTGTTAATTCATCTCCCGCCTGACAAGCCAATAGGCTCTCTGGAGGTAGCTGGCTAATGACGACTTCCTAAAGGTTAAGTAAACACTAAGGATTTGATTCGGAGGATGGTGGGGGTGTTGTGACCGGTTGCCAGATGACAGAATGATGCACTTCTGTTGAGGGTTAGCCGGCCGGTCTGATGTTGGACTGACAGACTTCATCTCTGCATCAAATGACCTGAATGGTGGTTAAAGAAAAAAAACGTTTTACCTGTTGTCGTTCGGAAACTCCTTTTTTTAACACCCTAGTCCAGACCTGGGCAAATTAAAGCCCGGGGTTAAGCTTTTCAATCTGACCGGCCGGACATTCCCAATATATTTTCTTTAGATCTTTAAGATGGAAACTGTAGCTGCCATTATGATGTGCAGTGATGTTTTCTAATGACCGTTAGTCTTGAACTATACAAAGTATTTAAATGGTTGGAATCTGCGCTTTTGCATGATATACTAGTTACTACGGTATTCTAATTAGTTACTATGGTAATCTAAGTCACAGCAGCTCAGACGAGGCACCAAGCAGTGTGGGTGGGGAGCGTTTCCACAGAGTGTCAGCCTGAAATGCGGGTGTCAGGGACAGAGGCGGAAGGAGATTTTTACAACAAAGTTCTAAAGCTTAGTGATACATCAGATGTATCAGATAATAGGTGGGGTTTTTTTTTTACCCTTCGTGTTCATATTTCACTGTGTTTGTTGCATTTTTCTTGCGTTTCGCTTGATTGTAAAATATGTCGATGGAGAGGGTAGGTGACGTTCGTATGTTGTCAATATTCAGTGTTTTATCGTTCATAGTTAATATTGTAAATCCCACATTGGGTTGAGTTTTTTCTTGCCCTGGTGTGAGATCTGTGCCGGGGATGTCGTTGGGGCTTGTGCAGCCCTTTGAGACACTTGTGATTTAGGACTATATAAATAAACTTTGATTGATTGATTGATTGATTCTTTATTTTCATGTACATTCTGGGTGTCTCATTCAGTAAAAAAAATTGTAAAATTTCATTCCGTTTTTTAAGGCGGTCTGTCACAACGTTTTTAGCATTCAATCAGAAATTATGGTGAGGTTTTGTATTAGTGTTCCTAATGCCCCCAGACACATTTTGTCTGTAAATCCCCCCCCACCCCCTCCCCCCAAGTCAAAGTAATTGCCCAGGCCTGCCCTAGTCTGTGGTATCATCATCTTCGGCAGTCACTCGAACGAGTATGACGATCCTCCTGGTAGGGGTGTATACCTTTATGGAGGATGCCTGTGCGCGACTTTGTTTAACGTGGGGAGATTGGTGCACAGACAGTCACCACGCGATCCTTGACAGAATCGTGTCAGGGTCCAGTGGCATTGGAGTCCAAGATGACTGGGGACCCTTTTCTGCTGCAGCCTTCCTCCGCCATCGCAGCCGTTGTGGTAGTTCTTACATCTACCGTCGTCCGCCTGCTCCGCCATTGAGGTCTTCACCGTGTCCCTGGCTAGGGGGCAGTCAGGTACTAGGCCTTTACCAAGGGCCACCTGGGGTAACAGTAGTAAAGGGGTTAACCTCCCAGTGCCCCAAGACCTCATAGAGGAGCCTCCACTGCCGGATGCACTTGAACGTTATGCCCAGGACACATGGTTGGGCATATTTCAGTATTGGGGAACTGCACCAAATAACTTCATAGACAGCAGAGACCAAATGTGATAAAGATGTTGGTTCACAACACTGCTAGTACACAACATGTGCTATTAGTGGAACTTGGCTAATAAGTGAGATGATGTACCGTAAGGAAGGGATTCATATGGCCCCATTCATGGGTGGATTTCGCTTGAGATTTGTCATGTTTCATGTCTCAGGTAAACAAACCCCTTCCTAATTAGAATAATACATAATGTTGGATTTAGAGAACATACAAACCCTTTATTTATTCAATCACAAATATTGAAATTCAACGACTTGGTGCATTTGGAAACAGCTAGAATTATGTACAAAGCAAACTATAACCTGCTGCCCGAGAATGTACAACAATTCTTCTCAACAAAAGAAGAGAAATATAACCTTAGAGGACAATCTAATTTAAAATATTTGTATGAACGTGTAACATTTAAAACCTTTAGTACCGTATTTTTCAGAGTATAAGTCGCTCCGGAGTATAAGTCGCACCGGCCGAAAATGCATAATAAAGAAGGAAAAAAACATATATAAGTTGCTCTGGGGTATAAGTTGCATTTTTTGGGGAAATTTATTTGCTAATCCAACACCAAGAATAGACATTTAAAAGGCAATTTAAAATAAATAAAGAATAGTGAACAACAGGCTGAATAAGTGTACGTTATATGAGGCATAAATAACCAACTGAGAACGTGCCTGGTATGTTAACGTAACATATTATGGTAAGAGTCATTCAAATAACTATAACATATAGAACATGCTATACGTTTACCAAACAATCTGTCACTCCTAATCGCTAAATCCCATGAAATCTTATACGTCTAGTCTCATACGTGAATGAGCTAAATAATATTATTTGATATTTTACGGTAATGTGTTTATCATTTCACACATAAGTCGCTCCTGAGTATAAGTCGCACCCCCGGCCAAACTATGAAAAAAAATGCGATTTAAGTCCGAAAAATACGGTATATCAGTATGTGGAATTAAATTATGGAATGGATTAACCAAAGAAATCGAACAAAGCATGATTCAGTTTAAGAGACTGTTCAAATAAGTACACAGAACACAAATTATGATGAACATCTTGAACCCTTTCTTTATTTCTTATTTTTATTTAAGATAAAGATTATTTATGTATTTAATATTTGTTTACTTACTACGGTATATTATTCATTTATTATTGATTCATTCACTGTTCTGTTACAGAGAACAAGGAAATAAGATACCATTGCCATGGTATGAAAAGGGGTAGGATTAAATAAGCTCTGCTTCTTCCTACTCCTTTTCGGACGTGCTGTAATGAAACAACTGGAAATATGTGATGCGTTACATTGTATCGTATGTAGGGCTGCAACAACTAATCGATTAAATCGATTAAAATCGATTATAAAAATAGTTGCCGATTAATTTAGTCATCGATTCGTTGGATCTATGCTCTGCGCATGCGCAGAGGCTTTTTTTTAATTTTATTTATATATATATATATATATATATATATATATATATATATATATATATATATATATATATATATATATATATATATATATATATATATATATATATATATATATATATTTTTTTTTTTTTTTACTTTTTTATTTTTTTTTTAAATAAACCTTTATTTATAAACTGCAACATGTACAAACAGCTGAGAAACAATAATCAAAATAAGTATGATGCCAGTATGCTGTTTTTTTCTCAATAAAATACTGGAAAGGATAGAAATGTAGTTTGTCTCTTTTATCCGATTATTAATCGATTAATCGAAGTAATAATCGACTTAATCAAATTAATCGTTAGTTGCAGCCCTAATCGTGTGCATGTTCCAAATAAACTGAAACTGAACTGAACTGAACTAATGTATGCGTTGGTCTTAGCTATGTGTGTATGAGTATTTATGCGGCCTATATCAATGGTCCTCTGCAGTGGATATTTTTGTTCCTCAGAGGTTTGGTTGACCAGCTTGTGCACAAAGAAATTCATGACGACGTGGCATTTTGTTCTCGTTAGCACGGTTACGCTAAGAACGACAGCACTGATTGCAGGTGTGTACAAGTACAGCCCCTGGCAAAACATGACGGCATCACCGGTCTTTGGGGATATGTTCTTTCAGTTGTTTAATTTTGCAGAAATGTCAACTTTCTGGCTGTAAGAAACACTAAAAGAAACCAAGAAAATATATTGTGGTTGTCCGTAACAGTTTTTTGGATCAAGCAGAGTGGGAAAAAAATGTACAATTCTAAAAAGGAATGGTGGACTATGGATGGATGGATGGATGAAAGTCATATTCAGTGAATAATCGCAAATCTGCATTGGGCAAGGTGATGATGTTTCCCTTAGCCCGTCGGAGCCTAATTTTTTAATGTTTAAATTAGGGATGTCCGATAATGGCTTTTTGCCGATATCCGATATTCCGATATTGTCCAACTCTTTAATTACCGATACCGATATCAACCGATATATGCAGTCGTGGAATTAAGACATTATTATGCCTAATTTGGACAACCATGTATGGTGAAGATAAGGTCCTTTTTTTAAAAAATAATAAAATAAGATAACTAAATTAAAAACATTTTCTTGAATAAAAAAGAAAGTAAAACAATATAAAACAGTTACATAGAAACTAGTAATTAATGAAAATGAGTAAAATTAACTGTTAAAGGTTAGTACTATTAGTGGACCAGCAGCACGCACAGTCATGTGTGCTTACGGACTGTATCCCTTGCAGACTGTATTGATATATATTGATATATAATGTAGGAACCAGAATATTAATAACAGAAAGAAATGGGGGGAGGGAGGTTTTTTGGGTTGGTGCACTAATTGTAAGTGTATCTTGTGGTTATTATGTTGATTTAATTAAAAAAAAAAAACCAAAAAAAAAACCGATACAGATAATAAAAAAACCGATACCGATAATTTCCGATATTACATTTTAACGCATTTATCGGCCGATATTATCGGACATCCCTAGTTTAAATGTTAATGATGGCTTTTGTTTAGCTTTTCTGTATCTAAATCCAATTTGCTGTAGGTCAGAAGTGATTGATTGATTGATTGAATTTAGTATTAGTAGATTGCACAGTACAGTACATATTCCGTACAATTGACCACTAAATGGTAACACCCGAATAAGTTTTTCAACTTGTTTAAGTCGGGGTCCACGTTAATCAATTCATGGTAAAAAGTCATGGTGTCAAAGTGTTTTTTTTACTGAGGGCCACATCGCAGGTATGTTTGGCCCCAGAGGGGCCGCATCTAACAGCCAAAACTATTATTACACCATTTTTGTATGCATTTTCTTTGTAGATTTAAAAAAAAAAAAAAAAGTCCAAAAAATATGGTACGTTGCAATAATTTCACCTCAAAAATGTAGTGTATGTTACTGTAAATGGAAAAACAGTACTGCTCAATTGCCAGAATTTTACTGTAAAATGTACATTTGTTTTTTTACTGTAATAAAACAACTGCAATTTTACAGTAACATTTTGGCACCTGAACTGACAGTTTTTTTTTTGTTTTTTTTGTTTTTTTACCGCAATTCAACAACTTTAGATTTTTCGGTGTATTGCTGTAAATGCCAAAAGGGCACCACAGTTTATTATAGTAAAAAAAAAGTACAGTTTTTTTTGTTAGTTTTTTTAGAAAAATGCTGTAAAAACCACAGTAAATGTCACAATTTTACCATGAAATCTATTGCTAATTTTACATTGTACAATTTGATGGATAACTTGTATTAAAATCCTTATTATTAGTATTTATTTCTATTTTTTTTTTTTAAATGGTTTGAATGTTTGACAATATATTTTTGCATAATTAGACAGTATTTAAGTTAACATAATATGCAATTACATGGAGTAAAAATTGTTTTTTTCCCAAAGTAGAAAGAAAGTATACATTTAGTAAGAAAAGTTACAATACTTTGTTGATACATATTATTTCTAGGCTTTTGAGGGCTAAATAAAATGAAGTTGTGGGCCACATCTGGCCCCCGGGCCCTGAGTTTGACACCTGTACTGTAGGAACTTTCCTACAGTTCACTCACAGGCGGTGACTACAGTTCCTTGGTCTATCAGTATTAGAGATGTCCGATAATATCGGTCTGCCGATATTATCGGCCGATAAATGCGTTAAAATGTAATATCGGAAATTATCGGTATCGTTTTTTTTATTATCAGTATCGTTTTTTTTTTTTTGTTTTTTTTAATTAAATCCACATAAAAAACACAAGATACACTTACAATTAGTGCACCAACCCAAAAAACCTCCCTCCCCCATTTACACTCATTCACACAAAAGGGTTGTTTCTTTCTGTTATTAATATTCTGCTTCCTACATTATATATCAATATATATCAATACAGTCTGCAAGGGATACAGTCCGTAAGCACACATGATTGTGCGTGCTGCTGGTCCACTAATAGTACTAACCTTTAACAGTTAATTTTACAAATTTTCATTAATTACTAGTTTCTATGTAACTGTTTTTATATTGTTTTACTTTCTTTTTTATTCAAGAAAAGGTTTTTAATTTATTTATCTTATTTTATTTGATTCATTTTTTTTTAAAAGTACCTTATCTTCACCATACCTGGTTGTCCAAATTAGGCATAATAATGTGTTAATTCCACGACTGTATATGTCGGTTGGTATCGGTATCGGTTGATATCGGTATCGGTAATTAAAGAGTTGGACAATATCGGCATATCGGATATCGGCAAAAAGCCATTATCGGACATCCCTAATCAGTATGCTTCCCTTTTACAACCTTCCCATGTCGTTGACTCGGTCCACATTTTACACAGCTGACTGTGAACGTTGCAACATTGCGTGACGATTTACCTTTCTGGAAGAACTTTGGTAACGCCTTCCTTTGTTTCAATCGACTTCTCTCGTGCTGGAGCCACGATTCATGTCAATCCACCCTCTGCAACAGCTCTCCGAGGTGTGAAGACACGTTTAACTGCAGACTAACAAAGAGATTGAGTCCGGTGCAGGTGTTTGCTTTTGGAAATAACATTGTACAGGTCGATGCCATTATTTTGGGGACACGGTTGGGAGAGTGGCCGTGCCAGCAACCTGAGGGTTCCCGGTTCGATCCCCACCTTCTACCAACCTCGTTACGTCCGTTGTGTCCTTGAGCAAGACACTACACCCTTGCTCCTGATGGGTGGTGGTTAGCGCCTTGCATATGGCAGCTACCGCCATCAGTGTGTGTGAATGGGTGAATGTGGAAACAGTGTCAAAGCGATTTGAGTACCTTAAAGGTAGAACAGCGCTATACAAGTACCGTATTTCCTTGAATTAGCGCCGGGTGGGTAATTAATTTAAAACCTCTTCTCACTCCGGCGCTTACCAAAGGCATGCGGTAAATTTAGGCCTGCGCTTATAAATTTGAGTGTGATGTAAGGATACCATCATGAAAAGCACATTTAATAAAAAAAAACGTTATTATGGTCTTACCTTTACTTATAAATGAAGTCCATGCGCAGCTCCTTCTGAACAAAAGCATCGATAACTTGTTCATAGAAGTCTTCCTTATCTTTCTTCAGTTTTAAAAGTCTCTCTGTCTCGATGGAGATCTTCCTTTAAAGGCCTACTGAAATGAATTGTTTTTATCTAAACGGGGATAGCAGATTCATTCTATGTGTCATACTTGATCATTTCACGATATTGCCATATTTTTGCTGAAAGGATTTAGTAGAGAACATCGACGATAAAGTTGCAACTTTTGGTCGCTGAAAAAAAAGCCTTGCCTGTACCGGAAGTAGCGTGACGTCAACGGTTGAAAGGCTCCTCACATTTCCCCATTGTTTTCAATGCAGCGAGAGCGATTCGGACAGAGAAAGCGACGATTACCCCATTAATTTGAGCAAGGATGAAAGATTTGTGGATGAGGAACGTTAGAGTGAAGGACTAGAATGCAGTGCAAGACATATCTTTTTTCGCTCTGACCGTAACTTAGGTACAAGCTGGCTCATTGGATTCCACACTCTCTCCTTTTTCTATTGTGGATCACGGATTTGAATTTTAAACCACCTCGGATACTATATCCTCTTGAAAATGAGAGTCGAGCACGCGAAATGGACATTCACAGTGACTTTTATCTCCACGACAATACATCGGCGAAACACTTTAGCTACGGAGTTAACGTGATAGCATCGTGCTTAACTGCATATAGAAACAAAAGAAATAAACCCCTCGACTGGAAGGATAGATAGAAAATCAACAATACTATTAAACCGTGGACATGTAAATACACGGTTAATGCTTTCCAGCCTGGCGAAGGTTAACAATGCTGTTGCTAACGACGCCATTGAAGCCAACTTAGCAACCGGACCTCACAGAGCTATGCTAAAAACATTAGCTATCCACCTACGCCAGCCAGCCCTCATCTGCTCATCAACACCCGTGCTCACCTGCGTTCCAGCGATCGACGGCGCGACGAAGGACTTCACCCGATCACAGATGCGGTCGGCGATTGAAAGTCCAGTTTAGAAAACGGTTTTATTTTAGATATGTAATCCTCCATGTTCAAAGTGCAAGCGAGAGGAAAAAATAAAACGATCGCTGCTAACTGTTGCTGCTTGTTGTCACTTCTTCTGCAGCCGTGTAGTCGCAAGAAGGATCACTAGCGCCCTCTACCACCAGGAGGCGGGAGTCATTTAATGACTCATATTTGACACACGCAGCTACGGTATATTAATAAAACATATCTGCTTACTGTTCTTTTCAGCATATTCAATAGCTTGGACCTTAAATCCAACTGAATAGCTCTTTATCTTCTTCCCTTTATGCGATTTTAAATGATTGAAATCAGCCTCCTCCATTTTGAAAATGATGACAGGTGAAGTGTCACTCGTGACGTGACAAGTTTGACCCGGCGGAAATTCTAGGCACATGCTAATTATTTTGCGAAACGAGTTTGACTCGGCGGTAATTCTAGACATGCGTTAATAAAAATAATATTTTGTGAAACGAGTTTGACCCGGCGGTAATTCTGACCCCGCGGTAATGCTAAGCATGCGCTAATTATTTTGCGAAACGAGTTTGACCCGGCGGTAATTCTAGACATGCGCTAATAGAAATAATATTTTGCGAAACGAGTTTGACCCGGCGGTAATTCTGACCTGCCGGTAATGCTAAGCATGCGCTAATTATTTTGCGAAACGAGTTTGAACCGGCGGTAATTCTAGGCAGGCGCATACTATATACCCGGCGGCAATTCAAGGAAATATGGTATAACCCATTTCAGTGTTTCCCATAAACTGGCAAGATACCTGTGGCGGTGGGGGCGTGGCTATGGGCATGGTCACCATGACATTATCGAGTAATTTGCATAATTTACTACAATGATATGATTTTCTCTAAAAAGGCTCAAAAAATGTATACTTACTAATTAATAATAACAGTTTTGTTTTAAACGTCCATCCATCCATCCATCCATCCATCCATTTTACAATATAATTACAACACTTTATGTACATATTTATATACAGATTTGAACAATAAGTTATTTACTGAAATATATTTATTAATTGTGGTTCTTACAAAAAGTATATCTTATAAAATATAAAAGCTAAAATGTCTCTTAAAGCTCTGCCCCTTTAATTAGTGCATACTAAATAATTTAACTTTAGCCTACTACTACAACAACCATATTATTTACCAGCAACATAAAGTGAAACAGAGGCAGAGGTGTCCTGCCACAGTCAGTAACAAATAAACAGAAAACAGTAGTGGTCAAATACAAATAAGGCAACAAGAGAAGTATCCTACACTTCTCTTTTGTAAAGTAAATCTGAACAGCCTATATGGGCATCTACATCAACTATATGATTTACCTGTGAAGCTGGACAGGACAAAAAAAAATAAAAGAAAATATTTTTTTTAATTTTTATTTGTGGCGGACGTAATTCTTTCGTGGCAGGCCGCCACAAATAAATGAATGTGTGGGAAACACTGCATTTACAAATGTTCATGTTTTTTCCTCAGAATTGAGTCATTCCATAAATTTCACTCTGCTTGATCGAACAATAAAACTTAATTACGACCATAAATTAGTTTCTTGATTTCTATTAGTTTTTCCTGAAGAGAGAAAGTCGCCGTTTGAAATGACCATAGTCTTGCGTCGTGTCTGTCGTCTTCTTTCTTCCTGCAAAATTAAACAACTGAATGAACAAGACTGAGATTTGTTGTAAACGTAGAACCCGTGCACTGCAATTCAAGTTTGGTAAAAAATGCGGATGAAGGAGTGCATTGCCTTTTGGCCACGAAGGCAAAGGGGTATGGTCTACCGTCACTCCATATCTGGGACACAAAATAACCCATGTGCACACTAAAAAATGTTGGGTTAAAAAATAACCCAACTGTTGGTTCAGAAAAGGACAAACCACTTATTTGAGTTATTTTAACTCGAACATTTTGGGTTATTTTTTTTCAACCCAGCTTTTGCTTTGAATTATTTAACCAAAAAGTTGAGACATGATAACTTAATGTTGGGTTATTCCCAACCAAGCTATTGGGTTGAATTATTTAACCCAACAGTTGAGTTATGCTAACTCAATGTTGGTTGATTCATAACCCAACTATTGGGTTGAATTTATTTAACACAAAAGCTGAGTTATGCTAACTCAATGTGGGTTGGTTCATAACCCAACTATGGGCTCTGTACCGAGGATGTCGTTGTGGCTTGTACAGCCCTTTGAGACACTTGTGATTTAGGGCTATATAAATAAACATTGATTGATTGATTGATTGATTGATATTGGGTTGAATTTATTTAACACAAAAGCTGAGTTATGCTAACTCAATGTTGGTTGATTCATAACCCAACTATTGGGTTGAATTTATTTAACACAAAAGCTGAGTTATGCTCACTACATTGGGTTATTCCCAACCCAACTATTGGGTTGCGCAATGATGACCCAACAATTGGTTAAAAATTAGGAATTTTATTGCTGGTTTGTACTACTTCTTCCCAACTAATGATCAAAATGATACAAATTTTCCTGAGGGAACTCTCCTGAAGAAATCAATAAAGTACTATCTATCCATCTATCTATCTATCTATCTATCTATCTATCTATCTATCTATCTATCTATCTATCTATCTATCTATCTATCTATCTATCTATCTATCTATCTATCTATCTATCTATCTATCTATCTATCTATCTATCTATCTATCTATCTATCCATTCATCCATCCATCCATCCATCCATCCATCCATCCATCCATCCATCTATCTATCTATCTATCAAAATTATTTGTATTCCATTAAAATATACTCAAATCAAGATATGAGTGACATTTTTTTTTACAAGAATTGCCATGTATGGTCATAGTAGTCCTTTACAGCAGTGGTCCCCAACCTTTTTGTAGCTGCGGACCGGTCAACGCTTGAAAATTTGTCCCACGGACCGGGGGGGGGGGGGGGGGGGGGGGGGGGTGTATTTAATTTTTTTTATTTTTATTTATTTATTTTTTTACATAAATAAATACAATCATGTGTGCTTACGGACTGTATCCCTGCAGACTGTATTGCTATATATTGATGTATAATGTATATATTGTGATTTTTATGTTGATTTCATGAAATAAATATTTATTTATTATTTATTTATTGATTTCATTAAAAAATAAAAATAAAAAAATAAAAAATAAAAAATTTTTTTTTTTTATTTCTTGTGCGGCCCGGTACCAATCGGTCCGCGGACCGGTTGGTACCACTGCTTGGTTGTTGGTTGTTGGTACCAGTGGTTGGAGACCACTGCTTTACAGCATGCTCAAATATCTTTATGTACATAAGATGTGCGATTGTAAATAATGTTAATGAGATTAATTCATAATAAAAAGAAAACAAGTACCTTTTTCCATACATCCATTCATTTTCTACCGCTTGTCCCTTTAATTAAAAAAAAAGCATCTCACACAAAAATGCGTCACTCATTGAAAAACAACCCAAAAATGCTTCATCATTTTAAAAACCCAGAAATTGAGTTGAAATAATACCCTTATACCCCCCAAAAAATAGATTGCGCTTCATAAAAAATACCTTCAATATTTAACCCAACACTCGCAACTCATACATTGGGTTATCAAAATAACCCAGCATTTTTTAGTGTGTGCAGGAAATACATTCGCTCTTATTACACCGAGCTCCGAAATGCTCCAATTAACGCCTCTTTTTAATGAACCGCTCTCTAATTAGCACCAGGTCAAACAAGATGGGCACGGACAGCTGTTGCTGTAGGCTACCTCCTGCCGTCGTTCCACAAGATGATGGGGTGTACACCGGTATTGGTGTAGTACGGCGATACTAATGAATCATATTCGGTACTATACCGCCTCTAAAAAGTACCGTTCCGCCACCCCCTGCGCCCCTTCGTCGTCGTTGTTTGTTTTACGAGCATGTTGGGCAGCGCATGATCACAGAGTAACTACAAGCAGACACAGTGTGTAGACAGAAAAGGCTTAAAAACTAACGCTAAAGGTGAAGTTATAAGACTGAAACGCCCTCAGGAAGAGGTGCTTTAAGACATGGCTATCTAGCTAGCGGCTAAAGTCCATCCGCAGTCTGCAGTGTTTTAGCTACTTCTAAATCACTAATCCTCGCCTCCATGGCGACAAATAAAGTAAGTTTCTTACAAGTATCATGCCTGCAGGACGAGGAATAGCTAAACATGCTTCACTACACACCGTAGCTCACCGCTAATGAATGAATGTAAACAAACGCCATGGGTGGATCTACACCTGACATCCACTGTAATGATACCAAGTACAGGAGTGTATCTAGTCGATACTACTATGATTAGATTGATTTTTTGGCATAATAATAATAATAATAATAATAATAGATTGTATTTGTAAAAAGCACTTTACATTGAGTAAACAACCTCAAAGTGCTACAGTGTATTAAAAAAAATAAAAAGATAATAAAAAATAAATACAAATAAAAACTAGAACAGCCAAATAGCTAAAACTAGTTTGCATATATCTAAAACATTTTTTTAAAAAAAGGCTTTTTTAAAAATAAGCGTTTTTAAGCCTTTTTTTTAAAAGCATCCACAGTCTGTGGTGCCCTCAGGTGGTCAGGGAGAGCGTTCCACAGACTGGGAGCGGCGGAGCAGAAAGCCCGGTCTCCCATTGTTCGTAGCTTTGTCCTCGGAGGTTGGAGAAGGTTAGCCTGTCCGGAGCGGAGATATCTTGTGGAGGATTTGGGGGTGAGCAGTTCTTTGAGGTAGAGGGGGGCATTTCCATGGAGGCACAAAATATTTATTTATTTATTTATTTTTATTTATGAATATGACCAATGTATGATCCTGTAACTACTTGGTACCGTATTGATACCTAAATGTGTGGTATCATCCAAAACTAATGTAAAGTATCAAACAACAGAATAATAAGTGATTATTGCATTTTAACAGAAGTGTAGATAGTTGTACTGAAATAAAAAGTAAGCCTATATTAACAGTAAATAAATAAGTAGATTAATAATTCATTTTCTACCACTTGTCCTTAATAATGTTGACAAAATAATAGAATGATAAATGACACAATATGTTACTGCATATGTCAGCAGCTAAATTAGGAGCCTTATTTTGCTTACTTACTACTAATATACAAGTTGTCTTGTATGTTCACTACTTTATTTAAGGACAAACTTGCAATAAGAAACATATGTTTAATGTACCCTAAGATTTTGTGTTAAAATAATTTTTTGTGGTCCCCTTTATTTAGAAAAGTATCGAAAAGTACCAAAATGTATCGAAATACATGTTGGTATCGGGACAACGCTAGTTTGACGCATCATAAATAGTCCTTTAGTAGCTCTGCAAGCTGTCCTTGTGATTCTCACTCGGGATACATTTGTTGCACAATGAACTCATCAGCGCTGGCAATGCTGACTCAGCAGTTTTCTGCATACTGCTGTTGGTCCACTTGCTGCTGCTGTGTGGTGCAACATACTGAATGTATCCAATGAATTGATTAACGTGGACCCTGACTTAAACAAGTTGAAAAACGTATTCGGGTGTTACCATTTAGTCAGGGGTGTCCAAAGTGCGGCCCGGGTGTCATTTGCGGCCCGCAGCTAATTGTTTACCGGCCCGCCACACATTCTGCAAAAAATTGCAAAATTGATAATATTGCAAAAATTTAAAAAAAAAAATTAAAAAGTGGAATGAGTTGAAATCTAACAAGAAAAAAGTTGCAATGTTGACACAAAGCTGCCATGCAGGCTGTTTTTTTTTTCTTTTGTCTTTGTTTACTTTTCTTTTATTTGCCATTGCTAAAAAAAAAAAAAAAAAGACTAAAAATCTATGTTGTAATGAATTATTAGTTAAAAAATATCACTTTAAAATGTTTTATGTGGAAAAAATATTGCATGTATTGTGTGGTTGCCATATAAAAACATCATAGTTTTATTCGACAAAAGAGCATAAAACAAACAAAATAATAGTTCAAACGTAAAATCGACAGATATATCTGAAGTTGATCTCGTGATTTAAGTGTTAAAAGTTTTAAAAAAAAACTAATAAAAATGTATCACTTTATGAGTGGGGGACCTTTTGGATCCCAAATATATTTAGTAGGATTTTATTTAACTTTTCACTGTGATTACTCAAAAATATTAAATAATTAAAATCAATGGTGTCCTGCATTATTGATCTTTTAAGGCTCTAATTACTAAATACTGCATATTTCTGTTTTACTATTAAAAACAAAGTTGTCTTTGACAGAAAACCTTTTTTTTTTTTACTTTATATCAACCTCAAGTTGATATAGAGATTTACTGTAAGCGTTAAATAAAAAATAACAATAATAATTTGACTTATTTTTAACAGTTTAATGACTGAGACCCTTTATAGTCCCCGGGAGCCCTAAAGGTAAAAAAAAAACAAAAAAACAACATATACAGTGTTTCCCATAAACTGCCAAGATACCTGTGGCGGTGGGGGTGTGGATATGGGCGTGGCCACCATGACATCATCGAATAATTTGCATAATTTACTACAATGATATGATTTTCTCTAAAAAGGCTCAAAAAATATATACTTACTAATTAATAATAACAGTTTTGTTTTAAACGTCCATCAATCCATTTTACAATATAATTACAACACTTTATGTACATATGTATATACAGATTTGAACAATAATTTATTCACTGAAATATATTTATTAATTGTGGTTCTTACAAAAAATATATCTTATAAAATATAAAAGCTAAAATGTCTCTTAAAGCTCTGCCCCTTTAATTAGTGCATACTAAATAATTTAACTTTAGCCTACTACTACAACCATATTATTTACCAGCGACATAAAGTGAAACAGAGGCAGAGGTGTCCCGCCACAGTCAGTAACAAATAAACAGAAAACAGTAGTGGTGGTAGATAGACACAAAGCTTCATCAAACATCTGATCCACTAAACAAAGAGCTCCAAAAATCTTGATCCTACACTTCTCTTTTGTAAAGTAAATCTGAACAGCCGATATGGGCATCTACATTAACTATATGATTTGCCTGAGAAGCTGAACAGGACCAAAAAAAAAATAAAATAAAAAAAAATAAAATAAAATGTGTGGCGGCCTTAATTCTTTCGTAGCGGGCTGCCACAAATAAATGAATGTGTGGGAAACACTGATATATTTTGTTAAGGTTTGAAAATGAAAAATATCAAAATGGCCCCCGCATGCTTAAATTTATCCGTGGAAAAAGTTTGGACACCCCTGCATTTAGTGGTCAATTGTACGGAATATGTACTGAACTGTGCAATCTACTAATAAAAGTTTCAATCAATCAATCAATCATACTTTTTTTTTTTTATTCCAATGTCTTCGGATTGCCTCTTCTACGACTTGCACGTCCACATGTGGGCAAAAAGGGGAAGGGGATCGTTCCCGAGCGAAAACCAACACTGAAAAGTGTATATAGCATGTGGCGGAGAGAAGCAGCCATCTAAACAACATTAGGCCCGCTTACTTTCTCATGAATAAATAACAAATGAATGGGCAACGTCAAGTCTATTACGATTCTGTCGACCCCCCCCCGATATGTTGGGGGTGGGGGGCCGAAATGAGAAGCAAATTGCCGCATTATGCAACTCATTTTCTTCGAGGCTCCTGGCTTTCTTTTCAAGACGCTGGACCGGCGGATTGTATGGAAATGATATTACTTTTGTGTCACAAAGAAGGAAAAATACACGCAAGTTCGTTTAAACTTTGGAATGGCTTTCTGTCGAGCTCCTTTTTAGACTTTTCGCAACCTTGATGAACGCCTGCTTGTGTTTTCTCTCCGCTTGGCTTATCCTCTCGTCATTGCCTTTATTGTGTTGTTATTCTCAGGCAGTTTTGGCTGGCTAATCCCCGTCATCCCCAGTAGGGATTCATCGCAAAACCCAACAAAAGGAAGAAGCTGGTGGGACTCCCTTGATGTTTGCGTCTGTGCTTCCTATGCAGGATTGAGCTTGATTCCTCTCGCCGTCGCCCAATAACAAAAGCAAAGAACTTCCCACAGCCTGACTTTCAAATACAGCAAATGTAGAGGTCAACTTTTCATTACTTTTATTTGCTGGGGTCTTGATGATCTTCCTATGTGTTGTGATTATCTTGGCAGGTATCTCGGTTATCTTGCTAAGTTTCATGATTATCATGGGAGGTTTTGTTGTTATTTTGATAGGTAACCTGATTATCTTGGTAGAAATCTTGATTATATATATATGTAGGTATTGTGATTATCTTGGTATGAATCTTGATTATCTTGGTATGAATCTTGATTATATATGTAGGTATTGTGATTATCTTGGTATGAATCTTGATTATCTATGCAAGTATTGTGATTATCTTGGCGGGAATCTTGATTATCTATGTAGCTTTTGTGGTTATCTTGGTAGGAGTCTTGATTATCTATGCAGGTATTGGGATTATCTTGGTATGAATCTTGATTATCGATGTAGGTATTGTGATTATCTTGGTCTGAATCTTGATTATCTATGCAGGTGTTGTGATTATCTTGGTATGAATCTTGATTTTATATATGTAGGTATTGTGATGATCTTGGTAGGAATTTCAATTATCAATGTAAGTATTGCGATTTTTCTGGTGGGAATCTTGATTATCTATGCAAGTATTGAGATTATCTTGGCGGGAATCTTGATTATCTATGTAGCTTTTGTGGTTATCTTGGTAGGAGTCTTGATTATCTATGCAGGTATTGGGATTATCTTGGTATGAATCTTGATTATCGATGTAGGTATTGTGATTATCTTGGTATTAATCTTGATTATCTATGTAGGTATTGTGATTATATTGGTATGAATCTTGATTGTCTATGCAGGTATTGTACATTATATTGGTATAAATCTTGATTATCTATGTAGGTATTGTGATTAGGTTGGTAGGAATCTCAATTATCAATGTAAGTATTGTGATTTTTCTGGTGGGACTCTTGATTGTCTATGCAAGTATTGTGATTATCTTGGCGGGAATCTTGATTATCAATATAGGTATTGTGATTATCCTGGTGGGAATTTTGATTATCTATGTACGTATTGTGGTTATCTTGGTATGAATCTTGATTATCTATGTAGATATTGTGATTATCTTGGTATGAATCTTGATTATCTATGTAGGTATTGTGGTTATCTTGGTATGAATCTTAATTATCTATGTAGGTATTGTGATTATGTTAGTAGGAATCTCGATTATCAATGTAAGTATTGTGATTTTTCTGGTGGGAATCTTGATCATCTATGCAAGTATTGTGATTATCTTGGCGGGAATCTTGATTATCAATACAGGTATTCTGATTATCCTGGTGGGAATCTTGATTATCTATATGTAGCTTTTGTGGTTATCTTGGTAGGAATCTTGATTATCTATGTAGATATTGTGATTATCTTGGTATGAATCTTGATAATATATGTAGGTATTGTGATTATTTTGGTATGAATCTTGATTATCTATGCAGGTATTGTGATTATCTTGGTATAAACCTTGATTATATATGTAGGTATTGTGATTATCTTGGTATTAATTTTGATTATCTAGATGTAAGCACAAGTTACATCTAGATATTGTGATTATCTTGGTAGGAATCTCAATTATCAATTTAAGTTTTGTGATTTTTCTGGTGGAAATCTTGATTATCTATTGTGATTATCTTGGCGGGAATCTTGAATATCAATATAGGTATTGTGATTATCCTGGTGGGAATATTGATTATCTATGTAGCTTTTGTGGTTATCTTGGTAGGAATCTTGATTATCTGTGTATGAATCTTGATTATCTATGCAGGTATTGTGATTATCTATGCAGGTATTGTGATTATCTTGGCGGGCATCTTGATTATCAATATAGGTAATGTGATTATCCTGGTGGGAATATTGATTATCTATGTAGGTATTGTGATTATCCTGGTGGGAATCTTGATTATCTATGTAGCTTTTGTGGTTATCTTGGTAGGAATCTTGATTATCTATGTAGGTATTGTGATTATCTTAATAGGAATTCTGATTATTTTGGTAGGTATTATGATTATCTTGGTAGGGATCTTGATTATCTTGGTAGGTATCTTGATTATCTTGGAATAAATCTTGATTATCTATGTAGGTATTTTGATTATCTTGGTTGGAATCTTGATTTATCCTGGTTGGTAAAGTGACTTAATAGGAATTGTGATCATCTTGGTAGAAATCTTGATGATCTGTTTCGGTATTGTGGTTATCTTGGGAGGATTTTTGATTCTCTTGCTAGGTATAGTGATTATCTGAGTAGGGGAATTTTGATTATCTTGGTAAGTTTCAAGATTATTTCAGTAGTCATTTTGAATATCTATGTAGGTATTGTGATTATCTTGGTAGGAATCTCAATTATCAATGTAAGTATTGTGATCTTTCTGGTGGGAATCTTGATTATCTATGCAAGTATTTTGATTATCTTGGTGGGAATCTTGATTATCAATATAGGTATTGTGATTATCCTGGTGGGAATCTTGATTATCTATTTGGCTTTTGTGGTTATCTTGCTAGTAATCTTGATGATCAATGTAGGTATTGTGAGTATCTTGATAGAAATCTTGATTATCTATGTAGGTATTGTGATTATCTTGGCATGAATTTTGATTATCTATGTAGTTATTGCGATTATCTTCGTAGGAATCTTGATTATCTATGTAGGTATTGTGATTATCTTGGTTGGAATCTCGATTATCCTGGTCGGTAAAGTGACTATCTTAATAGGAACTCTTGGTAAGGATCCTAGTAATCTTGGTCATTTGGGTGATTATCCTGGTAGGAAGTGTGATTATCTTGGTAGGAATCGTGATTATCTTGGCAAGTATCTAGATTTACAAACATGTAATAGACAAAGTTTGCTGTTTTCGATCTGTGTTTTTCAAATACATTCAGAGGGTAACAATTGGAACTTGAACTTCTGGACAATTAAATCATTTAAAAGGTGTCATTAGAGGGAACGAAAATAGAAATATGGACCAAAGGATGAACAAGAGTTCGGAAAAGGCCCTCGAAGCTGTGTTGTGCTGTTGTCGTCATTTCTGCACGGCGTGATGGATGACGCTACGCCCGACTCCCTGACCCCGCCCCATCTGCTTCTCCCCCTTGCTGGTTTTTCCCCGACCATTCATACGTCGTCTTTAGCCCCTGCCCCGGGCTCGGCTCGACAAATAGTTGTTGTCACCTCCGCCCCGCTGTAACAAATGAACGACGACTAGACACAACTGCTAATTAGCTCGGGGAGATCGCACCACTTGGTTAATGTCCTGCAATGTCGTCGTTGTCGTGAGCACACCCCTCACATTTCATCTTCCAAAGACACGGTACTGTTTATGCACTTTGGAGTAGTTAATGTACAGCTTGTATAGCAGAAGCTACTGTATCGGTGTACATCAGGGGTCAGCAACCTTTTTGAAACCAAGAGCTACTTCTTGGGTACTGATTAATGCGAAGGGCTACCAGTTTGATACACACTTCAATAAATTGCCAGAAATAGCCAATTTGCTCACTTTACCTTTAACTCTGTGTTATTATTAGTAATTAATGATATTTACACTTAATTGAACGGTTTAAAAGAGGAGAAAACACGAAAAAAATTACAATTAAATTTTGAAACAGTTTATCTTCAATTTCGACTCTTTAAAATTCAAAATTCAACCGAAAAAAAAAGAGAAAAACTTAAAAAAAGAAATTATGGAACATCATTAGTAATTTTTCCTGATTAAGATTAATTTTATAATTTTGATGACATGTTTTAAATAGGTTAAAATCCAATCTACACTTTGTTAGAATATATAACAAATTGGACCAAGCTATATTTCTAACAAAGACAAATCATTATTTCTTCTAGATTTTCCAGAACAAAATTTTTAAAAGAAATTCAAAAGACTTTGAAATAAAATTTAAATTTGATTCTACAGATTTTCTAGATTTGCCAGAATATTTTTTTTGAATTTTAATCATAATAAGTTTGAAGAAATATTTCACAAATATTCTTCGGCGAAAAAACAGAAGCTAAAATGAAGAATTAAATTAAAATGTATTTATTATTCTTTACAATAAAAAAAAAAAATTTACTTGAACATTGACTTAAATTGTCAGGAAAGAAGAGGAAGGAATTTAAAAGGTAAAAAGGCACATGTGTTTAAAAAACCTAAAATCATTTTTAAGGTTGTATTTTTTCTCTAAAATTGTCTTTCTGAAAGCAAAGTAAAAAAAATAATGAATTTATTTAAACAAGTGACGACCACGTCTTTAAAATGTTTTCTTGGATTTTCAAATTTTATTTGAGTTTTGTCTCTCTTAGAATTAAAAATGTCGGGCAAAGCGAGACCAGCTTGCTAGTAAATAAATACAATTAAAAAAATAGAGGCAGCTCACTGGTAAGTGCTGCTATTTGAGCTATTTTTAGAACAGGCCGGCGGGCTACTCATCTGGTCCTTACGGGCTACCTGGTGCCCGCGGGCACCGCGTTGGCGACCCCTGGTGTACATTGTCTAAATAGCTTGCAACTCATAGTCTTCCTTCCACTCGCGCAACCCCTGATCATGATGCTACCGCCTCCACGCTCACAACATCATCCCGACACTGGCTTGTGTTTCCAGCTATTGAGACAAATGTGTCGATAGTAGACACACTATGGACTGCCATTGAAGCTGTACACTGACTCCTCTAAAGTGCAGCATTTCTATATCAGTGACAGGTTGTGATGAAAATGCTTGCGTACGTGCGAGGGCTGTATTTCTGTCTGAATGTATTCTGATCAAAAAAAGGAAAGCGTCAACAAACCGCCTGACTTCCTTGCACCAACCAGTTATTTTATACCTTGGACTGCGTATCTATTTTGTTAATATTTAGGTCTGCACCAGACTGGCTGAGCAGCAGCGTTTTGATGCTACGACTGCGCCAACATGCAACGTATCAGACTATTGTCTTCATTGGCATCAAAAGTGAAATTTTTAAAAATATATATATATATATATTTAAATATCGTGGATTTGTTCCCTGGCAGCCGTTGCCTAATTTGCCGTGTCCCCCGAGGAATACAGTGGAACAATGACTATTGATTCTTCAGGCGTTTAAGTTAATTGCTTCAAATTTTTTAAACATTTAAAGCCTTAAGGGAGAGTGAAACCGGGTCAAAGTATCAGCGCATAATAAAAAAGAACACTTTTTTTGTAAAACAGTGGGATTTTTTTTTTTTTTTTTTAAGTTTGAAATAAAATTACATTCAAGCAGGAAATAGAATGAATTAACTTTATTGTGTGTTTTTTTCCCCCCCGCGGGCTACGCATAATTGGCGTTCTGCCCAAACGCACACCGGCCCCGTTTAGACTAGACACCAAATCTGAAGTGACACTGATTACATTTTATGATTCCGTCTTTGAGAAGTCTACACCTAGTTCCGACACATTGTTGCCTAGACTCTTAGTTCCAACAGACTTTTACTCTTAGTTCCAACAGATTTTTGCTTTGACTCTTAGTTTCAACAGATTTTTGCTTTGACTCTTAGTTCCAACACAAATCCTTTGACTCTTAGTTCCAGCAGATTTTTGCTTTGACTCTTAGTTCCAGCAGATTTTTGCTTTGACTCTTAGTTCCAACACATATGCTTTGACTCTTAGTTCCAGCAGATTTTTGCTTTGACTCTTAGTTCCAACACATATGCTTTGACTCTTAGTTCCAACAGATTTTTGCTTTGACACTTAGTTCCAACAAATGTTTGCTTTGACTCTTAGTTCCAACAGATTTTTGCTTTGACACTTATAGTAGTTCCAACAGATTTTTGCTTTGACTCTTAGTTCCAACAGATTTTTGCTTTGACTCTTAGGTCCAGCAGATTTTTGCTTTGACTCTTAGTTCCAACACATATGCTTTGACTCTTAGTTCCAACACATATGCTGTGACTCTTAGTTCCAACAGATTTTTGCTTTGACTCTTAGTTCCAACAGATTTTTTCTTTGACTCTTAGTTCTAACAGATTTTTGCTTTGACTCTTAGTTCCAATAGATTTTTTCTTTGACTCTTAGTTCCAACAGATTTTTGCTTTGACTCTTAGTTCCAACAGATTTTTGCTTTGACTCTTAGTTCCAACACATATGCTTTGACTCTTAGTTCCAACAGATTTTTGCTTTGACTCTTAGTTCCAACAGATTTTTGCTTTGACTCTTAGTTCCAACACATATGCTTTGACTCTTAGTTCCAGCAGATTTTTGCTTTGACTCTTAGTTCCAACACATATGCTTTGACTCTTAGTTCCAACATATTTTTGCTTTGACACTTAGTTCCAACAGATTTTTGCTTTGACTCTTAGTTCTAGCAGATTGTTGCCTTGACTCTTAGTTCTAGCAGATTGTTGCTTTGACTCTTAGTTCCAACACATATACTTTGACTCTAAGTTCCAACAGATGTTTGCTTTGACACTTAGTTCCAACAGATGTTTGCTTTGACACTTAGTTCCAACAGATTTTTGCTTTGACTCTTAGTTCCAACAGATTTTTGCTTTGACTCTTAGTTCCAACAGATTTTAGCTTTGACTCTTAGTTCCAACAGATTTTTGCTTTGACTCTTAGTTCCAACAGATTTTTGCTTTGACTCTTAGTTCCAGCAGATTTTTGCTTTGACTCTTAGTTCCTACAGATTTTTGCTTTGACACTTAGTTCCAACAGATTTTTGCTTTGACTCTTAGTTCAAACAGATTTTTGCTTTGACTCTTAGTTCCAACACATATGCTTTGACTCTTAGTTCCAACAGATTTTTGCTTTGACTCTTAGTTCTAACAGATTTGTGCTTTGACTCTTAGTTCCTACAGATTTTTGCTTTGACACTTAGTTCCAACAGATTTTTGCTTTGACTCTTAGTTCCAACAGATTTTTGCTTTGACTCTTAGTTCCAACACATATGCTTCGACTCTTAGTTCCAACAGATTTTTGCTCTGACACTTAGTTCCAACAGATTTTTGCTTTGACACTTAGTTCCAACAGATTTTTGCTTTGACACTTAGTTCCAACAGATTTGTGCTTTGACTCTTAGTTCCAACAGATGTTTGCTTTGACTCTTAGTTCCAACAGATTTTTGCTTTGACTCTTAGTTCCAACAGATTTTTGCTTTGACTCTTAGTTCCAACACATATGCTTTGACTCTTAGTTCCAACAGATTTTTGCTTTGACTCTTAGTTCCAACAGATTTTTGCTTTGACTCTTAGTTCCAACACATATGCTTTGACTCTTAGTTCCAGCAGATTTTTGCTTTGACTCTTAGTTCCAACACATATGCTTTGACTCTTAGTTCCAACATATTTTTGCTTTGACACTTAGTTCCAACAGATTTTTGCTTTGACTCTTAGTTCTAGCAGATTGTTGCCTTGACTCTTAGTTCTAGCAGATTGTTGCTTTGACTCTTAGTTCCAACACATATACTTTGACTCTAAGTTCCAACAGATGTTTGCTTTGACACTTAGTTCCAACAGATGTTTGCTTTGACACTTAGTTCCAACAGATTTTTGCTTTGACTCTTAGTTCCAACAGATTTTTGCTTTGACTCTTAGTTCCAACAGATTTTAGCTTTGACTCTTAGTTCCAACAGATTTTTGCTTTGACTCTTAGTTCCAACAGATTTTTGCTTTGACTCTTAGTTCCAGCAGATTTTTGCTTTGACTCTTAGTTCCTACAGATTTTTGCTTTGACACTTAGTTCCAACAGATTTTTGCTTTGACTCTTAGTTCAAACAGATTTTTGCTTTGACTCTTAGTTCCAACACATATGCTTTGACTCTTAGTTCCAACAGATTTTTGCTTTGACTCTTAGTTCTAACAGATTTGTGCTTTGACTCTTAGTTCCTACAGATTTTTGCTTTGACACTTAGTTCCAACAGATTTTTGCTTTGACTCTTAGTTCCAACAGATTTTTGCTTTGACTCTTAGTTCCAACACATATGCTTCGACTCTTAGTTCCAACAGATTTTTGCTCTGACACTTAGTTCCAACAGATTTTTGCTTTGACACTTAGTTCCAACAGATTTTTGCTTTGACACTTAGTTCCAACAGATTTGTGCTTTGACTCTTAGTTCCAACAGATGTTTGCTTTGACTCTTAGTTCCAACAGATTTTTGCTTTGACTCTTAGTTCCAACAGATTTTTGCTTTGACTCTTAGTTCCAACACATATGCTTTGACTCTTAGTTCCAACAGATTTTTGCTTTGACTCTTAGTTCCAACAGATTTTTGCTTTGACTCTTAGTTCCAACACATATGCTTTGACTCTTAGTTCCAGCAGATTTTTGCTTTGACTCTTAGTTCCAACACATATGCTTTGACTCTTAGTTCCAACATATTTTTGCTTTGACACTTAGTTCCAACAGATTTTTGCTTTGACTCTTAGTTCTAGCAGATTGTTGCCTTGACTCTTAGTTCTAGCAGATTGTTGCTTTGACTCTTAGTTCCAACACATATACTTTGACTCTAAGTTCCAACAGATGTTTGCTTTGACACTTAGTTCCAACAGATGTTTGCTTTGACACTTAGTTCCAACAGATTTTTGCTTTGACTCTTAGTTCCAACAGATTTTTGCTTTGACTCTTAGTTCCAACAGATTTTAGCTTTGACTCTTAGTTCCAACAGATTTTTGCTTTGACTCTTAGTTCCAACAGATTTTTGCTTTGACTCTTAGTTCCAGCAGATTTTTGCTTTGACTCTTAGTTCCTACAGATTTTTGCTTTGACACTTAGTTCCAACAGATTTTTGCTTTGACTCTTAGTTCAAACAGATTTTTGCTTTGACTCTTAGTTCCAACACATATGCTTTGACTCTTAGTTCCAACAGATTTTTGCTTTGACTCTTAGTTCTAACAGATTTGTGCTTTGACTCTTAGTTCCTACAGATTTTTGCTTTGACACTTAGTTCCAACAGATTTTTGCTTTGACTCTTAGTTCCAACAGATTTTTGCTTTGACTCTTAGTTCCAACACATATGCTTCGACTCTTAGTTCCAACAGATTTTTGCTCTGACACTTAGTTCCAACAGATTTTTGCTTTGACACTTAGTTCCAACAGATTTTTGCTTTGACACTTAGTTCCAACAGATTTGTGCTTTGACTCTTAGTTCCAACAGATGTTTGCTTTGACTCTTAGTTCCAACAGATTTTTGCTTTGACTCTTAGTTCCAACAGATTTTTGCTTTGACACTTAGTTCCAACAGATTTTTGCTTTGACTCTTAGTTCCAACAGATCTCCGGGAAGGAGAGGGGTGGTTGATAGTGGAGAGAAAACCCGAGCACGAACGAGAGTGAGGGCGAGATGGGCAGAAATGACTGAAAACGAACACAAAAAAACATTTATTGCAAAATAAATCATTGTTCAGAAAGATGAACGAGGCGGTCGTGTAATTGGTGGTCTGAAGAACCCGGAAGAGCAAGTCTTCCACAATCACTTATTCTTCTGTTTTTTGGATACTTTACATTAGTTTTGGATGATACCACACATTTGGGTATCAATCCGATACCAAGTCGTTACAGGGACATATTTCTTGAGTTTATAAACATACTATACATTTTTTTTTTTTAAATGAAAGGTGTTGTGATGCCAAAAATATCGACATAATTATAGTAGTATCGACTAGATACACTTCGGTACTTGGTATCATTACAGTGGATGTTAGGTGTAGATCCATCAATGGCGTTTTTTGACATTGTGACGCCGGTGAGCTACGGTGTGTAGTGAAGCATGTTTAGCTATTCCTCGTCCTGCAGGGATGATACTTGTAAGAAACTTACTTTATTTGTTGCCATGGAGGCGATGATTAAAGATTTAGAGGTAGCTAAAACACTGCCGACTGCGGCTGGACTTTAGCAGCTAGCTAGCTAGCCATGTCTTAAAGCACCTCATCCTGAGGGCGTTTCAGTGTTATAACTTCACCTTTATCGTTAGTTTTTAAGCCAAAATGCGTCCGTTCTCCTTTTTCTGTCTACACACTGTGTCTGCTTGTAAGTACTCTGTGATTGTGCGCTGCCAAACATGCTCCTCTGCTCGTAAACCAGCAATGACACGACGTGGGGGGGGGGGGGGAGGGGGACCGGTACTTTTTAGAGGCAGTGTAGTACCAAGTATGATTCATTAGTACCACGGTACTATACTAATACCGGTATACCGTACAATACTATTGTGCACATAGCTGCAGAGAGTATAACAACTAGGGCTGCAACAACTCATCGATTAAATCGATTAAAATCGATTATAAAAAATAGTTGGCGATTAATTCAGTCATCGATTCGTTGATCTATGCTATGCACATGCGCAGAGGCTTTTTGTTATTTTTTTTATTTTTTTTTTATTTTTAATTTTTTTTTAATTTTTTTTTTTTAATAAACCTTAATTTATAAACTGCAACATGTACAAACAGCTGAGAAACAATAATCAAAATAAGTATGGTGCCAGTATGCTGTTTTTTTTTCCCCAATGAAATACTGGAAAGGATAGAAATGTAGTTTGTCTCTTTTATCCGATTATTAATCGATTAATCGAAGTAATAATCGACAGATTAATCGATTATCAAATGAATCGTTAGTTGCAGCCCTAATAACAACCTGTGCCACCTTTAAGTTAAAGTTAAAGTACCAATGATTGTCACACACACACACTAGGTGTGGCGGAATTATCCTCTGCATTTGACCCATCAGCCTTGATCACCCCCTGGGAGGTGAGGGGAGCAGTGAGCAGCAGCGGTGGCCACGCCCGGGAATCATTTTTGGTAATTTAACCCCCAATTCCAACCCTTGATGCTGAGTGCCAAGCAGGGAGGTATTGGGTCCCATTTTTATAGTCTTTGGTATGACTCGGCCGGGGTTTGAACTCACAACCTACCGATCTCAGGGCGGACACTCTAACCAATAGGCCACTGAGTAGGTACTTTCAGGTAAGCATCCAAGGTTAAGGTAAAGGAGCATGTGTGCTCAAAATAAATTGGGTGATTAATCTGCATTTATATATGATTATTTTTTTGGTGATGAACCTCATGAGTGAACGTGTTAAAGAAATTAAAAAAAAGGTGAATGTAGGTATTTGCTGTAAAGTCTGCAACCCAAGTGAGCTCAAACTGGCCTAAAACCCTCCAGACGCTCCTCCATGCTCGGTTGGCCGCGCCTCAACTGGTGAAGTATAATGGAAATCCTCACATGATGCCGCTGCCCACTTTCTGTTTCGCACTTCGCCGAACTCTCAATTCCCAGCTGGTTTATTTCCCACCCCCCTTTCACACTCCCGCCCCTACAAAACCCCGTGGCCGCGCCGCACCTCCCGCCTCTTTACCGGCGCCATCCTCACGCCACCGCCGCTTGCTCCTGCCTACGCTGCCTTTTCTGTTGGTTTTTTTTTTACGACTGCTGGCCCGTGTCATGTGGAAACAAGAATAGCTGAACACTGACGCTCGTGTCAGGGAAGTCTTAAGAAGTCAGGCTTGGTTAAGTTATTGATGGTTTTTTTTTTGTGGATATAGTGCTTGAAACTCCAAGCTCACACACAATTTATTTGATTTTTTTTTTTTTTCAAGCATTTTTCTACCAAAGGAAACAACTACAAACAGAAATAATCCCTCACCGTTATTATTATTATTATTACTATTATTATTATTACTATTATTATTGTTATTATTATTATTATTATTATTATTATTATTATTATTATTATTACTATTATTATTGTTATTATTATTATTATTATTATTATTATTATTATGAACCGACATGTGTAAATTGATCGAATTGAATTAAACACTGTTTTAACTTGAATTTAGTTTGTTCTTTTAATTTAGTTTGTATCCCTTAGGCCAGTGTTTTTCAACCTTTTCCGAGCCAAGGCACATTTTTTTTCCTTCGAAAAAAATAACCCGAGGCACACCACCAGCAGAAAACATTAAAAAATTAAACTCAGCAGCCGATATTGAAAGTGAAAAGTCTTTCTCGCAATTGTTGGATATGAATTCATTAGTATTAGTATTAGTGCATCGACTGGGGTTTAAAGGCCTACTGAAAGCCACTACTACCGACCACGCAGTCTGATAGTTTATACATCAATGATGAAATCTTAACATTGCAACACATGCCAATACGGCCGGGTTAGATTAGTAAAGTGCAATTTTAAATTTCCCGCGAAATATTCTGCTGAAAACGTCTCGGTATGATGACGTTTGCGCGGATTGTAGCAGACATTGGGACAGCATTGTGGCCAGCTATTAAGTCGTCTGTTTTCATCGCAAAATTCCACAGTATTCTGGACATCTGTGTTGGTGAATCTTTTGCAATTTGTTTAATGAACAATGAAGACAGCAAAGAAGAAAGCTGTAGGTGGGAAGCGGTGTATTTGCGGCCGGCTGCAGCAACACAACCAGGAGGACTTTGAGTTGGATAGCAGACGCGCTACCGTGAGTACGCAGCTTTGGCTTCCAAACATTGGATCGCTTGCCCGTACGTGCGTGCCGCTATGTGCGTGTCACGTACGTAACGTTGGGGAAATATATGTGCTGTATGAACTTTACGGAGGTGAACGGTACTTTGGGCTGTGGGATTGAGTGTGTTGTGCGGATGTTTGAGTTGTATTGGCGGGTTATATGGACGGGAGGGGGGAGGTGTTTGTTATGCGGATTAATTTGTGGCATATTAAATATAAGCCTGGTTGTGTTGTGGCTAATAGAGTATATATATGTCTTGTGTTTATTCACTGTTTTAGTCATTCCCGGCTGAATATCAGGTCTCACAGCATCTTCCCTATCTGAATCGCTTCCACTGCCCTCTAATCCTTCACTCTCACTTTCCTCATCCACAAATCTTTCATCCTTCGCTCAAATTAATGGGGTAATCGTCGCTTTCTCGGTCCGAATCGCTCTCGCTGCTGGTGGCCATGATTGTAAACAATGTGCAGATGTGAGGAGCTCCACAACCTGTGACGTCACGCTACTTCCGGTACAGGCAAGGCTTTTTTTTTAATCAGCGACCAAAAGTTGCGAACTTTATCGTCGATGTTCTCTACTAAATCCTTTCAGCAAAAATATGGCAATATCGCGGAATAATCAAGTATGACACATAGAATGGACCTGCTATCCACGTTTAAATAAGAACATTTCATTTCAGTAGGCCTTTAAGACTCCTCTGTCATTAAAAACGCCTCTGTTTCCATCTTTAATCGACAGTCCTTGAACACACCACAAGTATGTGCTATGACACGGTTATTTATACTTGGGGAAAGGACGCTGAAAAGGTTGCCAGAAAACGTACAGCAGCCATGGAGAAGGTGGCAAGATGGCTACATGACTCTTGTCTTACATTAAACATTTAAAAAACGGCAACAATGTGTTTTGTAAACAAATATAAAATGTCATCCTTTCCAAATATAACGGTTAATAAGGAAATAATACAAAATGTTAGTGAATATTGTTACCTGGGTGTCATTTTAGACCCAACACTAGGCTTTAAAAAACATATCAAACAGATGTGCCAGAGTCTTAAATACAACATAAAAACATTGAAATGTGTCAGGAATCCATTAACACTAGAGGCAGCTCAAACTTATTTTATTGCAATGATTATGTCTCGTTTTTATTATCGTATAACATGTTGGTCGCAGGCAAGCAAAATGACACTGAGGCCATTGGAAGCTTTGCACAAACAATCGCTCAAAATCCTTGACCGAAAACCACAACACCACCATCACCGTTTAGTTCTCCAAAAATATACATTGTTAAATTTAGCTAACATTCAAAGATTAGCATCTGTACGAATGGCCCATCGAATCCTAAATAACATTGCACTAGCGCCACTTAAGCACTTTGTCCAGTTTACATCTGCTGTGACAACTAGAAACACACACGAGCCACCAGGGGGCAGTGTAGCGGAATGGAACCACCTCACAACAGACTTGAGAAGTCTAACAGATTACTCTTTGTTCACAATTGAAGTTAAAAAGTGGCTTTGGAGCAATCAAAGCTGCTCACACGGTCACTAAGGTGGGCACTATGTTTGACATGTCAACTTACCATATTTTTCGGACTATAAGTCGCTCCGGAGTATAAGTCGCACCGGCCGAAAATGCATAATAAAGAAGGAAAAAAACATATATAAGTCGCACTGGAGTATAAGGGGAAATGGGGGAAATTTATTTGATAAATTCACGCTAACTTTTTTAGCATTTTTTTTTAGCCAAAGAACTTAAAGTCTTATATATTGGTGCTTGATATATGCTAACTGTTAGCATCTTAGCATGCTAGCGTTACCATGTGAGCATTTTTTATTTTGCTAAAAAAGTTAGCGTGTTAATGGTTGCATGCTAACTTTTTTAGCAATGTTTTTTTTAGCCAAACACCTTAAAGTCGTATGTATTGGTGCTTGATATATGCTAACCGTTAGCATCTTAGCATGCTATCGTTACCATGTAAGAACTTTACTAGCCAGTTTTGCAGCCGTACACCTCAGAGTCATAAACCTTGATACTTGACTTATGTTAGATGTTAGCATGCTAACTTTTTTTAGCCATGAAAACAAGAGACATTAAAATATGTTTCTACTAAAAACTGAGATTTCCCTCATTTTTGCAGTACAATCCTCCTTTTACAAATTAGAACAGATAAATATATACCGTATTTTTCGGACTATAAGTCGCTCCGGAGTATAAGTCGCACCGGCTGAAAATGCATAATAAAGAAGGAAAAAAACATATATAAGTCGCACTGGAGTATAAGGGGAAATGGGGGAAATTTATTTGATAAAACCCAACACCAAGGTGTTGGGTTTTCACGCTAACTTTTTTAGCATTTTTTTTTAGCCAAAGAACTTAAAGTCTTATATATTGGTGCTTGATATATGCTAGCCGTTAGCATCTTAGCATGCTAGCGTTACCATGTGAGCATTTTTTATTTTGCTAAAAAAGTTAGCGTGTTAATGGTTGCATGCTAACTTTTTTAGCAATGTTTTTTTTAGCCAAACACCTTAAAGTCGTATGTATTGGTGCTTGATATATGCTAACCGTTAGCATCTTAGCATGCTACCGTTACCATGTAAGAACTTTACTAGCCAGTTTTGCAGCCGTACACCTCAGAGTCATAAACCTTGATACTTGACTTATGTTAGATGTTAGCATGCTAACTTTTTTTAGCCATGAAAACAAGAGACATTAAAATATGTTTCTACTAAAAACTGAGATTTCTCTCATTTTTGCAGTACAATCCTCCTTTTACAAATTAGAACAGATAAATATATGCCGTATTTTTCGGACTATAAGTCGCTCCGGAGTATAAGTCGCACCGGCTGAAAATGTATAATAAAGAAGGAAAAAAACATATATAAGTCGCACTGGAGTATAAGGGGAAATGGGGGAAATTTATTTGATAAAACCCAACACCAAGGTGTTGGGTTTTCACGCTAACTTTTTTAGCATTTTTTTTTAGCCAAAGAACTTAAAGTCTTATATATTGGTGCTTGATATATGCTAACTGTTAGCATCTTAGCATGCTAGCATTTTTTATTTTGCTAAAAAAGTTAGCGTGTTAATGGTTACATGCTAACTTTTTTAGCAATGTTTTTTTAGCCAAACACCTTAAAGTCGTATAAATTGGTGCTTGATATATGCTAACCGTTAGCATATTAGCATGCTATCGCTACCATGTAAGAACTTTACTAGCCAGTTTTGCAGCCGTACACCTCAGAGTCTTAAACCTTGATACTTGACTTATGTTAGATGTTAGCATGCTAACTTTTTTTAGCCATGAAAACAAGAGACATTAAAATATGTTTCTACTAAAAACTGAGATTTCCCTCATTTTTGCAGTACAATCCTCCTTTTACAAATTAGAACAGATAAATATATACCGTATTTTTCGGACTATAAGTCGCTCCGGAGTATAAGTCGCACCGGCCGAAAATGCATAATAAAGAAGGAAAAAAACATATATAAGTCGCACTGGAGTATAAGTCGCACTGGAGTATAAGTCGCGATTTTTGGGGAAATTTATTTGATAAAACCCAACACCAAGAATAGACATTTGAAAGGCAATTTAAAATAAATAAAGAATAGTGAACAACAGGCTGAATAAGTGTACGTTATATGAGGCATAAATAACCAACTGAGAACGTGCCTGGTATGTTAACGTAACATATTATGGTAAGAGTCCTTCAAATAACTATAACATATAGAACATGCTATACGTTTACCGGGCTGTATATATGCGCACTAATTGACTGAAAGAGCACGCACTTGGCGCGATGATGTCATGTTATCGATGGAAAAATACATTTTTAGACAATATGATTTGCCTGAGCGGCTAGGAGACCCCGAGAGTAACAAGCGGTTGCCTTTCCATTAAGAACAATAAATTAGTTTTTAGTATAAGTTTGCTAGTTTCAAGAAATGTAATGCCGAGCGCATATCATTATGTCAAGATAATGGCACTAGCATTTACTTCATTTAAGAATATTTTTCAATATATCGAGCGAAAAGGTCTCATTTTTTTCTACCAATACAAGTGCACTTGTTATTAGTGAGAATATACTTATTTTAAGGTATTTTTGAGTTCATTGAAGTTAGCTAATTTGACTTGTTTTGGAAAGTCTTGACAAGCCAAATTTCCTTGTTCTATTGGCAGATAATTTTGCTTAGTTCAAATAAAATACCCCTCATTTTTGTATTTTTAGGGCCCGCACGGCCCATGTAAAAGGAATCCCAACGGGAGTCCTTTTCCATTGGGACGAAAGGACCTATTGTTATTGTAAGGTTTATTATTATTATTATTTTTCCGCAGCTTTGCGCACTACTTTGCCCCCCTTAACTCACCAAATTCGACACACACGTAAAAAAAACGCGAACAAAACTCTTTAGTCAAAAAACCAAACCCCAAAAATCACAATTGCGCTCTAGCGCCCCCTAGGAAGAAAACTGCCTGTAACTCCCAGTACGAATGTCGTAGAGACATGAAACAAAAAACCTCTATGTAGGTCTCACCTAGACCTACTTTTCATTAATTATATTCTTCGGGCAAAAATCAACAGGAAGTTGGCAATTTCCCCTTCAAGACAAAAAATGACTAAAAACACTCATTTTGGCCTCTTTGAGCTGTAATTTGACCCCCTTAAAATACTTCAAAACTCACCGAACTTTTCACACACATCAGGACTGGTGGAAATTGCGATCTAATAAAAAAAACGAACCCCAAAACAGAGACAAAACTGCTCCTCAGAGGAAAACACAGACAAAACTGCTTGTAACTTCCGGTAGGAACGTCTTAGAGACATGAAACAAAAACCTCTACGTAGGTCTCACTTAGACCTACATTTCATAGATTGACATCCTTCAGCAACTAGCACCTGCCAAATATGCGGGCCCAACCAACGCTGCTTGCAGCTTTAATTTTTTCTTGTTTTTGAACACTGACTTTTTGCAGTGTGGGTGATATGGACAAAACTGATACACCGGTATTCCTAGGCTGAATGGTGATATACGGTATGTACCGGTATCTTAAACAAAACGAGCATAGTACTTAAGGTTGCCTAAGTGTTATGGCTAAATAACCAGTGTTGAGAGTAGTCAGATTACTTTTTGTTGTAAGTCGCAATGTAATGCGTTGTTTATTCTTTTTAAGTAATTAGACGTTACTCTGTCAAAGCATTTTTCGTTAAATGTGTTCATTAACGTTAGGTTTATAGCCTCAAAGATTGAAAGCCAACCTGTCCTGTGATGATTTGGCAACCAAGGTAGTCAAAAAGGTAAACCACTGAACAAGATTCCCGTACATAATCTCCTCTCTGGTCAACAAAAACACAGTGAGGACTCTCATCCGTACCCCGGTATTCTTAGGCCGAATGGTGGTATACAGTATATACCGGTATCTTAAACAAAAGGAGCAAAGTACTTAACGTTGCCTAAGTGTCATGGCTAAATAACCAGTGTTGAGAGTACTCAGATTACTTTTTGTTGTAAGTCGCAATGTAATGTGTTGTTTGTTCTTTTTAAGTAATTAGTTAGACGTTACTCTGTCAAAGCAGTTTCCGTTAATTTTGTTCGGTTTATAGCCTCACACTTGTAAGCCAACCTGTCCTGAGATAAAATGGCAACCGAGGTGTCAAAAAGGTCAACCACTGAACAAGATTCCCGTACAGAATCTCCTCTCTGGTCAACAAAAACACCATGAGGACTCTCATCCGTACCCCGGTATTCTTAGGCCGAATGGTGGTATACAGTATATACCGGTATCTTAAACAAAAGGAGCAAAGTACTTAAAACGTTGCCTAAGTGTCATGGCTAAATAACCAGTGTGAGAGTACTCAGATTACTTTTTGTTGTAAGTCGCAATGTAATGCGTTGTTTGTTCTTTTTAAGTATTTAGTTAGTCGTTACTCTGTCAAAGCAGTTTTCGTTAATTTTGTTCGGTTTATAGCCTCACGCTTGTAAGCCAACCTGTCCTGAGATAAAATGGCAACCGAGGTAGTCAAAAAGGTCAACCACTGAACAAGATTCCCGTACAGAATCTCCTCTCTGGTCAACAAAAACACCGTGAGGACTCTCATCCGTACCCCGGTATTCTTAGGCCGAATGGTGGTATACAGTATATACCGGTATCTTAAACAAAAGGAGCAAAGTACTTAACGTTGCCTAAGTGTCATGGCTAAATAACCAGTGTTGAGAGTACTCAGATTACTTTTTGTTGTAAGTCGCAATGTAATGCGTTGTTTGTTCTTTTTAAGTATTTAGTTAGTCGTTACTATGTCAAAGCAGTTTCCGTTAATTTTGTTCGGTTTATAGCCTCACGCTTGTAAGCCAACCTGTCCTGAGATAAAATGGCAACCGAGGTAGTCAAAAAGGTAAACCACTGAACAAGATTCACGTACAGAATCTCCTCTCTGGTCAACAAAAACACCATGAGGACTCTCATCCGTACCCCGGTATTCTTAGGCCGAACGGTAGTATACAGTATATACCGGTACCTTAAACAAAAGGAGCAAAGTACTTAAGGTTGCCTAAGTGTCATGGCTAAATAACCAGTGTTGAGAGTACTCAGATTACTTTTTGTTGTAAGTCGCAATGTAATGTGTTGTTTGTTCTTTTTAAGTAATTAGTTAGACGTTACTCTGTCAAAGCAGTTTCCGTTAATTTTGTTAGCCTCACGCTTGTAAGCCAACCTGTCCTGAGATAAAATGGCAACCGAGGTAGTCAAAAAGGTCAACCACTGAACAAGATTCCCGTACAGAATCTCCTATCTGGTCAACAAAAACACCGTGAGGACTCTCATCCAACCCTCTTTTTAATTATGCATTCACCTCAAAACCCCTAAAATCAAGACTACAAACATCCCCAAACAAGCTAGTCAGGCTACTTCTCGACCTCCACCCCAGATCCCTTCTCCAAAATGGAATGGCTCAGGGTGTAGGACAGAGTTAAACAACTCGCACTGAACGATGCATTCAAATGATACCCATGTACATGTCAAACTACCGAACGCACAACAACACCAAGGGGAGCTCCGCAAACCACATCAAACCCAGATTCCAATCCAACAAAGGTCTGAACCCGTTCTCCTGCTATGCCACATCAAAAGCATTGCACCACTCGGGAGTCGAGAAGTCGGCACGGTAGCTGCCGTGTTCTTTTGAAAAAAAAAAATGTTTGTGTTGCGTCATTGCGCATCAGAGAAGCCTACGCCAACACACAAGCGGCGGGGTTGAAGCCAACGAAAAACCCTTGTGTGCCGCCCGTCAGGTGCGGAGAAGAGCAAACATCCGTTAACAAAAGCCAATCAAAAGATTATTGGTATGGCGGTATTGTCTCAAATAGGGCTGCAACGATTAGTCGGCGATAAAATTTGTCGCCAACGATAATATTTGTCGACAATAGTCGTAACTAGAGATGTCCGATAATGGCTTTGTTACCGATATCCGATATTCCGATATTGTCCAACTCTTAATTACCGATACCGATATCAACCGATACCGATATATACAGTCGTGGAATTAACACAGTATTACGCGTAATTTTGTTGTGATGCCCCGCTGGATGCATTAAACAATGTAACAAGGTTTTCCAAAATAAATCAACTGAAGTTATGGGGAAAAAAAATGCCAACATGGCACTGCCATATTTATTATTGTAGTCACAAAGTGCATTATTTTTTTTTAACATGCCTCAAAACAGCAGCTTGGAATTTGGGACCTGCTCTCCCTGAGAGAGCATAAGGAGGTTGGGGCGTAGGTGGTAGCAAGGGATTCTGGGTATTTGTTCTATTGTGTTTATGTCGTGTTACGGTGCGGATGTTCTCCCGAAATGTGTTTGTCATTCTTGTTTGCTGTGGGTTCACAGTGTGGCGCATATTTGTAACAGTGTTAAAGTTGTTTATACGGACACCCTCAGTGTGACCTGTATGGCTGTTGACCAAGTATGCCTTGCATTCACTTGTGTATGTGAAAAGCCGTAGATATTATGTGATTGAGCTCGGCACGCAAAGGCAGTGCCTTTAAGGTTTATTGACGCTCTGTACTTCTCCCTACGTCCGTGTACACAGGCCTTTTAAAAAGTAATTAATTTTACTTTATGAAACCGATACCGATAATTATGAAACCGATACCGATAATTTCCGATATTACATTTTAAAGCATTTATGTCCGCTAATATCGGACTGCCGATATTATCGGCCATCCCTAGTCGTAGCGTCATCGCTCGTGCTTTCCGGACGGGAACGGGTCACTCGCAAAAACAACGCTAGTGCTAACATGTAAAATGTGAAGATGTTTCCTCTTATTCTTGTTCAAAACATGAATACCTTGCTCATTTCGCAAAGCGGACCTTGTATTTTACGGCAGTACACCTGTGACACGCCGGCATTTAAAGCGCGGACAAGATGTCGGACATCTGGAGGATCACTAAGGCGGATGCACAATTTTTCAGGACTTATGCAGATCCCAAATACAGATCAGCAGGTACCAGAAGGTAAGAAAAGTTGCTTTTGCATAATACTGCGAAACAAAACACCAGATAATGTCTTACCTTGTACACTGTTGCGTCGGACCAGTTCTTCCTCCAAGGGAATCTAAGTTACTGGTCAATCCCAAGTTCTTTCGATGACATATATGCTGAGTAAAAAGGACCATCAAGACAGAATTGGAATATTTTCAAGTTTTACTAAAGCTTTAGGAGTTCAACTTAACCAATACATTCATATCGGCTACTCTAGTTGATCTGGCATTCCAAGGGAAAAAACAACTTATTTTCACATAAAGAAAACCCCCATCTCCCCCTCGCACCACTGATAAGGAACCAGTGGGTGTTGTATTTCACATTTCTGATGGTTTAAGACACTAAACCAGGGGTCGGCAACCCGCGGCTCCGGAGCCGCATGCGGCTCCTTGACCACTCTGATGCAGCTCAGCTACATACATGCCGACCCCCCCCATTTTCCCAGGAGATTTATGGATCTCAGTGTCTCTCATAGATTACTCCCAGGGAAAAAATAATCCTATTTACACTCTAATTACTAAATAAAGGGCGGGCCCAAATTGCACTGCAGTAATTGTCCTCTATAGCATTTACATACAGTGTACCTGCCCAGCCACATGATGCATGTTGTTATTACATGCACACACAGGAGACAGCAAAGCATACTTACTCATCAGCCACACAGCTTACACTGACGGTAGCCGTATCAAACAACTTTAACATTGTTACGTTACAAATATGCGCCACACTGTGAACCCACACCAAAAAAGAATGAAAAACACATTTCTGGAGAACATCCCACCGTAACACAACATAAACACAACACAACCATTACCCAGAATCCCATGCAGCCCTAACTCTTCCGGTCTACATTATACACCCCCGCTACCACCAAATCCCCCCACACATCAACCCCCCCCCACCCCCCCCCCCCCCCCCTCTCCGTGCGTTGGTTGAGCGGAAGAGTTAGGGCTGCATGGGATTCTGGGTATTGGTACCGTCAGTGTAAGATGTGTGGCTGCTGAGTTAGTACGCCTTGCTGTCACTTACGTGAGCAAACTGAAATTGCATTCTACGTGTTGTCGAACAGATACACTGTTAGGGCAGACTGTAGAGGGCGCCAAATGCAGTGTCATCACGCTCCGATATTCGGGAGTCTCCCAGAAAAATGAGAGGGTTGGCAAGTATGACGCTATCAAGCGCCATTCATTCAAAACTCACGGGCTGCACTAACATCAAATTTCCACATTAAAGTGCGTGCCGGTGCGTGTGTCGGAGACCCCTGGTTAACATAGCACAAAGCATTTAAGCTTTGTATGCGGTGTTTTTCATTTTAAATTTTTAAATTTTTTTTGTGGCTCCCATTACTTTCTTTAATTTGTGAAACTTGCCAAAATGGCTCTTTGAGTGGTAAAGGTTGCCGACCCCTGCACTAAACAGACAATCTGAAGACAAAGAGAGACTGGTAAAATACACAAAGGAAAAGTACTAGCTGCTCATGGCTATGTAAAAAGAAAGAACTATTAAACATATATGCATCCTTCCACAACACACACCATAATAATTTTTGTATGTTTAATGCGCAGATAATCCATCAAGCGGTGCGGCTTCATAGCTTACCAAAGTCGTACTAAAACATTTTGATATATTTTTGAGCGCCGTGTGTAATGTTCTATATTTTCAATGGAACATATAAATGTTGGTGTTGTTTACTTGAGTCACATTGCCATTATAGTTCAGCCTACACTTATCTCTTATGTTTGACTGCCATCTACTCGTCACACTTATCATTACACCATGTACCAAATAAAATAGCTTCGAGGTCGGTAAGCTCAACCAAACTTACTCCGTACATAAGGCGCACTGTTGAGTTTTGAGGGTAAAAACAGAATTTAAGTGTGCCTTATAGTCCGGAAAATAAGGTATATATCTCATTGTAAAATATACTGGTATTACTCTATAATACCAGTACACCGCCCAGCCCCTGCTTGATGGGGATGCTATTCTTGTGTGACGTTTATTTCACGCTGCAGGAGTGACTCCCGCTCCCAAAAGTGAGCTAGAGCGCCACCTGTGATGCCAATCTGGTTACGTCGGACAAAAAGGAAACGGGTTTCTTTCTGCGTTTTTTTTTTGTTTTTTTTTAATTGGCATCCGACATAATCCCCACGCGTTTTTTTGGGGGGGAAATCCTGGAAAACATTTCATGAAGCGTCTCGGCCCGCAGGTGTGTTTACGTGCCTGGATGAGCTATCTCGGAACGAGGCGCGCCCAGAGACACCTCGGAAAGGAAGAAAACGTTGCTTTTTTTTTTTTCGGAGGAGTTGGAACGATTCCCTTGGGCCCTTCGGCGAGGGAATCCTTCCCGCATGCCAAAATATCCAACAAAGAGGAAAGAGCGGTTGAGAAAACGAGCACCGGCGAGATACGAATGACAAATATGTTTTATTCCGATCTTTTCCGCGGACAAGTTGGACCCGCCAGTGAGTCATTTAGCAGACTTTCAGTGTTTCAGTGTTGTGTAGGAAGTGTGACTGGCTGCTTCCTCTCCTCGGAGAATCAACTTGATAATGATGTGTTGCATAAACGGGTATGGTGCTGGAACTCTCCGTACTGGTCAAACAGTTGGAGCTAATCCCCACATTTCGGATGTATTAAGTCGTAGGTCACAGTACACAATCGTGCACTCATCTATACTGAACAAAAATATAAACGCAACACTTTTGTTTTTGCTCCCTTTTGTTTAATGAGTTGAACTCAAAGATGTAAAACTTTTACTATGTACACAAACGACCTATTCCTCTCAAATAGTATTCACAAATATGTCTTAGTCTGTGTTATAGAGCAGTGGTCCCCAACCTTTTTGTAGCTGGGGACCGGTCAACGCTTGAAAATGTGTCCCACGGACCGGAGGGTGGAATTTTTTTTTTTTTTTTTTTTTTTCATAAAGACATACAATCATGTGTGCTTACGGACTGTATCCCTGCAGACTGTATTGATCTATATTGATATATAATGTATATATTGTGTTTTTTATGTTGATTTAATAAAAAATAAAAAAATAATAATAATATATATATATATATATTTTTTTTTTTATTTCTTGGGGACCACTGTTATAGAGCAGTGGTCCCCAACCACCGGGCCGCAGCCCGGTACCGGTCCGCGGACCGATTGGTACCGGGCAGCGCAAGAAATTTAATTAAAAAAATAAAAAAAAAACTTTTTTTTTTTTTATTTCTTGGGTACCACTGTTATAGAGCAGTAGTCCCCAACCACCGGGCCGCAGCCCGGTACCGGTCCGCGGACCGATTGGTACCGGGCAGCGCAAGAAATTTAATTAAAAAAAAAAAAAAAAACATTTTTTTTTTTTATTTCTTGGGTACCACTGTTATAGAGCAGTGGTCCCCAACCACCGGGCCGCAGCCCGGTACCGGTCCGCGGACCGATTGGTACCAAGCCGCGCAAGAAATTTAATTTTAAAAAAATATATTTTTTTTTTTATTTTTTTTATTTCTTGGGGACCACTGTTATAGAGCAGTGGTCCCCAACCACCGGGCCGCAGCCCGGTACCGGTCCGTGGACCGATTGGTACCGGGCTGAAAAATATTTTTTTTTAATTTTTTTTTTTTTTTAATTAAATCAACATAAAAAACACAATATATATACATTATATATCAATATAGATCAATACAGTCTGCAGGGATACAGTCTATAAGCACACATGATTGTATTTCTTTATTAAAGTTAAAAAGTTAAAGTACCAATGATTGTCACACACACACTAGGTGTGGTGAAATTTGTCCTCTGCATTTGACCCATCCCCTTGATCACCCCCTGGGAGGTGAGGGGAGCAGTGGGCAGCTGCGTAGCCGCGCCCGGGAATCATTTTTGGTGATGAAGAAAAAAAATAAAAAATAAAAAAAAAAATCCCCCCCCCGGTCCGTGGGACAAATTTTCAAGCGTTGACCGGTCCCCAGCTACAAAAAGGTTGGGGACCACTGTTATAGAGCATTTCTTCTTTGCCAGGATAAGCCATCCCACCTCACAGGTGTGGCATATCAAGATGCTGATTCAGCAGCATGATTATAGCTGTTGCCCGTGAATTGGAATGTTCATTTCTCTACCAATAAGCCGTCTCCCAAGGCGTTTCAGAGAATTTGGCAGTACATCCCACCGGCCTCACGACCGCAGACCACGTTTAACCACACCAGCCCAGGACCTCCACATCCATTGATTGATTGATTGAAACTTTTATTAGTAGATTGCACAGTTCAGTACATATTCCGTACAATTTACCACTAAATGGTAACACCCGAATAAGTTTTCCAACTTGTTTAAGTAATCAATTCATGGTACAAATATATACTATCATCATAATACAGTCATCACACAAGTTAATCATCAGAGTATATACATTGAATTATTAACATTATTTACAATTTGGGGGGTGGGATGAGGAGGGTTTGGTTGATATCAGCACTTCAGTCATCAATAATTGCATCATCAGAGTAATGGACATTGAAACAGTGTAGGTCTGACTTGGTAGGATATGTACAGCGAGCAGAGAACATAGTGAGTTCAGATAGCATAAGAACAAGTATATACATTAGAAATACATTTGATTATTTACAATCCGGGGAGGTGGGATGTGGAAGCATTTGTTGTTCAGTGTATTAATGCAGGGTTTTTTTTTTGATACTTTTAGTCTTGCTATTATTGTTTTCGCTAACTTCTGAGAGAGTTTGAATTGTTACATTCCTAAACAATTAAACATTAATTATCATACTTGACCGTTCGTTTTTTTGTTAGCGTATGTAGAAAATGTAAGAGTAAAACTGCGGATATTAGGGATGTCGTCATAGAAATTGTTGGCATCCGAATATGGATATCGGATTCTAAAACAATTATCGGCCGATAAATGCTTTAAACTGTAATATCGGACTTTTCAAAACGTCGCTGTGTACACGGACGTAGGGAGAAGTACAGAGCGCCAATAAACCTTAACGGCTTTTCACACTCACGAGTGAAGGCAAGGCATTCTTGATCAAGAGCCATACAGGTCACACTGAGGGTGACCGCATAAACAACTTTAACACTGTTACAAATATGCGCCACGCTGTGAACCCACACCAAACAAGAATGACAAACACATTTCGGGAGAACATCCGCACCGTAACACAACATAAACACAACAGAACAAATACCCAGAATCCCTTGCTACCCCCTACCACCCCCACCTCAACCCCGCCCACCTCAACCTCCTCATGCTCTCTCAGGGAGAGCATGTCCCAAATTCCAACCTGCTGTTTTGAGGCATGTTAAAAAAAAATAATGCACTTTGTGACCTCAATAATATATATAATAATATGTTATTGTTTACTTTATTACTCTAGTATACTCTGGACTGAAGCTGTGTGCCTTCATTGTTTTTGTAGCTGTTGTTTTGAGGTATGTTTAAAAAAAATACAAAATAATGCACTTTTTGAAAGTCAAAGTATAGTATTTCCCATAGTTTATTTATTATTTATTTATTTATTTATTTATTTATTTATTTATCATTTGTAGTGGGTATCAGGATTCTCTCAGGGAGAGCATGTCCCAAATTCCAAGCTGCTGTTTTGAGGCATGTTAAAAAAAAATCATGCACTTTGTGACTTCAATAATAAATATGGCAGTGCCATGTTGGCACTTTTTTCCCCATAACTTGAGTTGATTTATTTTGGAAAACCTCGTTACATTGTTTAATGCAGTGTTTTTCAACCTCTTTTGAGCCAAGGCACATTTTTTTCGTTAAAAAAATACGGAGGCACACCACCAGCAGAAAAGGTTAAAAAATGAAACTCCACCAGGTTGTCGTGCCTTATTTTGAGTTTGTTGTTGTTTTCGGTGTGTGGTGCTTTAGTTCTTGTCTTGCGCTGTTATTTTGGTGACCCTTCCTGTTTTGTTGCTGTTTTCCTGTAGCAGCTTCACGCCTTCCTTTGAGCGCTATTGCCCGCACCGGTTTTGTTTTGGCAATCAAGACTATTTAAGTTGTGCGTACGCTATCCTTCTTTGTGGGGTCATTGTTGATTGTCATGTCATGTACGGGTGTGCTTTGTGGACGCCGTCTCTGCTCCACACGCTGTAAGTTTTTGCTGTCGTCCAGCATTCTGTTTTTGTTGACTTTGTAGCCGGTTCAGTTTTACTTTTGTTTTACATAGCCATCCCTATGCTTCAGTGCCTTTTGTTAATTTTTGGTTTAAGCGTTACATACCTTTTTACCTGCACGCTGTCTCCCATTGTGCTCTGCATATTGGGATCACGACAAACCATCCTTGACGCGTTCCGACTTCTACAAAGCAATGAACTACCTGCTGCCACCTATTGATATGGAGTATTACAAGATTACCCTGCCAAGCTCTACACAGCACAGACACTAGACAACAGCACATTATTATGATTATTGATTTGCAAAAAAATATTTTTTGGACCAATTAGGTGAAGTTGCATAGTTTTCCACGGCACACCAGACAATATCTCACGGCACACTAGTGTGCCGCGGCACAGTGGTTGAAAACCACTGGTTTAATGCATCCAGCGGGGCATCACAACAAAATTAGGCATAATAATGTGTTAATTCCACCACTATATATATCGGTATTGGTTGTTATCGGTATTAACAATTAATGATATTTACACTTAATTGAACGGTTTAAAAGATGAGAAAACACGAAAAAAATGACAATTAAATTTTGAAACATAGTTTATCTTCAATTTCGACTCTTTAAAATTCAAAATTCAACCGAAAAAAAGAAGAGAAAAACTAGCTAATTCGAATCTTTTTGAAAAAAAAATAAAAAATTTATGGAACATCATTAGTAAATTTTCCTGATTAAGATTAATTTTAGAATTTTGATGACACGTTTTAAATAGGTTAAAATCCAATCTGCACTTTGTTAGAATATATAACAAATTGGACCAAGCTATATTTCTAACAAAGACAAATCATCATTTCTTCTAGATTTTCCAGAACAAAAATGTTAAAAGAAATTCAAAAGACTTTGAAATAAGATTTAAATTTGATTCCACAGATTTTCTAGATTTGCCAGAATATTTTTGGGGAATTTTAATCATTATAAGTTTGAAGAAATATTTCACAAATATTCTTCGTCGAAAAAACAGAAGCTAAAATGAAGAATTAAATTAAAATGTATTTATTATTCTTTACAATAAAAAAAATAAATGTACTTGAACATTGATTTAAATTGTCAGGAAAGAAGAGGAAGGAATTTAAAAGGTCAAAAGGTATATGTGTTTAAAAATCCTAAAATCATTTTTAAGGTTGTATTTTTTCTCTAAAATTGTCTTTCTGAAAGTTATAAGAAGCAACGTAAAAAAATTAATGAATTTATTTAAACAAGTGAAGACCAAGTCTTTAAAATATTTCTTGGATTTTCAAATTCTATTTGAGTTTTGTCTCTTTTAGAATTAAAAATGTCGGGCAAAGCGAGACCAGCTTGCTAGTAAATAAATACAATTTAAAAAATCGAGGCAGCTCACTGGTAAGTGCTGCTATTTGAGCTATTTTTAGAACAGGCCAGCGGGCTACTCATCTGGTCCTTACGGGCTACCTGGTGCCCGCGGGCACCACGTTGGTGACCCCTGCCGTAGCGACTTATACTCCGAAAAATACGGTAGTAATGTGTTAATTCCACGACTGTATATATCGGTATTGGTTGTTATCGGTATTAACAATTAATGATATTTACACTTAATTGAACGGTTTAAAAGATGAGAAAACACGAAAAAAATGACAATTAAATTTTGAAGCATAGTTTGTCTTCAATTTCGACTCTTTAAAATTCAAAATTCAACCGAAAAAAAGAAGAGAAAAACTAGCTAATTCGAATCTTTCTGAAAAAAAAATAAAACATTTATGGAACATCATTAGTAAATTTTCCTGATTAAGATTAATTTTAGAATTTTGATGACATGTTTTAAATAGGTTAAAATCCAATCTGCACTTTGTTAGAATATATAACAAATTGGACCAAGCTATATTTCTAACAAAGACAAATCATTATTTCTTCTAGATTTTCCAGAACAAAAATGTTAAAAGAAATTCAAAAGACTTTGAAATAAGATTTAAATTTGATTCCACAGATTTTCTAGATTTGCCAGAATATTTTTTGGGAATTTTAATCATAATAAGTTTGAAGAAATATTTCACAAATATTCTTCGTCGAAAAAACAGAAGCTAAAATGAAGAATTAAATTAAAATTTATTTATTATTATTTACAATAAAAAAAAAAAAATTTACTTGAACATTGATTTAAATTGTCAGGAAAGAAGAGGAAGGAATTTAAAAGGTAAAAAGGTATATGTGTTTAAAAATCCTAAAATAATTTTTAAGGTTGTATTTTTTCTCTAAAATTGTCTTTCTGAAAGTTATAAGAAGCAAAGTAAAAAAAATAATGAATTTATTTAAACAAGTGAAGACCAAGTCTTTAAAATATTTTCTTGGATTTTCAAATTCTATTTGAGTTTTGTCTCTCTTAGAATTAAAAATGTCGGGCAAAGCGAGACCAGCTTGCTAGTAAATAAATACAATTTAAAAAATCGAGGCAGCTCACTGGTAAGTGCTGCTATTTGAGCTATTTTTAGAACAGGCCAGCGGGCTACTCATCTGGTCCTTACGGGCTACCTGGTGCCCGCGGGCACCGCGTTGGTGACCCCTGCCGTAGCGACTTATACTCCGAAAAATACGGTAGTAATGTGTTAATTCCACGACTGTATATATCGGTATCGGTTGATATCGGAATCAGTAATTAAGAGTTGGACAATATCGGCATATCGGATATCGGCAAAAAAGCCATTATCGGACATCTCTAGTTACGACCCCGAACAATAAATAGCAAGAAGCTACAGTCACACAAATCAATCAATCAATGTTTATTTATACAGCCCTAAATCACAAGTGTCTCAAAGGGCTGTGAATGTGCACCCCCCTCCGCTCCCCCAAAAGGGACAAGCGGTAGAAAATGGATGGATGGATTATGATGCTTACTTTGCACTAAACAGGAAGTCAGTGTGTGCATGTCTTAATGCTTGTATTATGACGCATACATTGCACTCAACAGGAAGTCAGTATGTGTATGTTTTAATGCCTTTATTGTGACACATACTTTGCACTCAACAGGAAGTCAGTGTGTGCATGTATAATGCTTTTATTGTGACGCTTACTTGGCACTCAACAGGAAGTTAGAATGTGCATATTTGAATGCTTTTAATGTGACACATAATTTGCACTCAACGGAGTCAGTATGTGCATGTTTTACTTTTATTATGACGCTTACTTTGCACTAAACAGGAAGTCAGTGTGTGCATGCTTTAATGCTTTTATTGTGACGCTTACTTGGCACTCAACAGGAAGTTAGAATGTGCATATTTGAATGCTTTTAATGTGACACATAATTTGCACTCAACGGAGTCAGTATGTGCATGTTTTAATGCTTATGACGCTTACGTTGCACTCAACAGGAAGTCAATATGTGCATGTTTTACTTTTATTATGACGCTTACTTTGCACTAAACAGGAAGTCAGTGTGTGCATGTTTTAATGCTTTTATTATGACGCATACGTTGCACTCAACAGGAAGTCAGTATGTGTATGTTTTAATGCCTTTATTGTGACACATACTTTGCACTCAACAGGAAGTCAGTGTGTGCATGTATAATGCTTTTATTGTGACGCTTACTTGGCACTCAACAGGAAGTTAGAATGTGCATATTTGAATGCTTTTAATGTGACACATAATTTGCACTCAACTGAGTCAGTATGTTCATGTTTTACTTTTATTATGACGCTTACTTTGCACTAAACAGGAAGTCAGTGTGTGCATGCTTTAATGCTTTTATTGTGACGCTTACTTGGCACTCAACAGGAAGTTAGAATGTGCATATTTGAATGCTTTTAATGTGACACATAATTTGCACTCAACGGAGTCAGCATGTGCATGTTTTAATGCTTATGACGCTTACGTTGCACTCAACAGGAAGTCAATATGTGCATGTTTTACTTTTATTATGACGCTTACTTTGCACTGAACAGGAAGTCAGTGTGTGCATGTTTTAATGCTTTTATTATGACGCATACGTTGCGCTCAACAGGAAGTCAGTATGTGCATGGTAAATGCTTTTATTATGACGCTTACTTTGCATTCAGTAGGAAGTCAGTAGTCCCATTATAAGGTGTTTATCAGCAGGGAGACAGATAGCGCCGAGTCCGTCTGTGTTGGTCTTAAACCACAGATAAATATAATGTACGGGAAACAGCGGCTAGGCCTCAAATCTCCTTAGTGAAGCAGCCGCCAAGTCCAACCTCCATTGTCTTCCTGCCGCCGAGCCGCACCCGCCGGGCTCGCGCCATAAAAGGGTTGCCAGCTGCTCCGAAATGCCTCGGCTCGCGACGTTCCCCGCCACGTCCTCCACCTCCTTCCCTCGCAGCGCCTCTCCGTCTCTCGCCTCGTCCCACCTGAGGCTGTGATTAGCATCCGTTGATTAGCGCACGCTAATCAGGCCAAAAACAGCAGAGTGACGGGTGTGGTTTTGCGCCCCCCCCCCCCCCCCCCCAACAATTCAATTGAACGCTGTCAATTAACGAGGGCATCCGAGGATATCAGAGCGCTAATCGCGTTAGCGTGGCTGTGGCCACGTTTCATGTTCTTTCAGTCGGTGGCCCCGCAATTCGAGTGGAAGACGCCCCCCCCCAAACCCCCACCCGAGTGATTTCTGCACTGACTTAGATATTTTGCATCTACGCTCCAAGCTCAGTGGGAGCCTTCGCATTCATGTACGCCACAGACGGCGGGAAGCCGGTAAAAGAAAAAAAAAAAGTGGGGACCCCCTGCGGGGAATCCAAATCAGAGCTGTCGCAACTGCTTGAACGCCCGAATGGTAAACAAGGCAAATGTGCGGAGAGATGATAGGATTGGAACAAGTAGGTTCACACTCCCGCACAAGAAGGGATCACTTTTTGGTAAACCTGTCAGTCCACTTTATGTATTTCAAGTTGTTACAGCTATGTAGCCAAACAACCACAGGGTGTCCCCCTCCATGGCCAAGATACCTGTGGTGGTGTATTTTTTAAGGTGCGGCGGCTAGGATTTTGCCATGTTCAGTTACATTTAGAGATGTCCGATAATGTTTTTTTTGCCGATATGCCGATATTGTCCAACTCTTAATTACATATTCCGATATAGCAGGGGTGGGCAATTAATTTTTACCGGGGGCCGCATGAGCAACCCGAGCACTGCTGGAGGGCCACGTCGACAATATTTCAATTAAATTTTGCTCAATATTATTTTTGATATATACCGTAAGATAAATAATAACAATTAAAGCTGCAAGCGGCGTTGGTCGGGTCCGCAACGCTGCTTGCACACATACAAAAAGTGTTCCAGAACACTTTAGTCAAAAACCAAACCCCAAAATTGCGCAATAGCGCCCCCTAGAAAAAACAAAAAACAAACTGCCTGTAACTCCCACTAGGAAGGTCGTAGAGACATGAAACAAAAACCTGTATGTAGGTCTCCTTTAGACCTACAACTCATAATGACACATTCCCGGGCGAAAACCAACAGGAAGTTGTCTAGGCGAGACCTACATAGAGGTATTTGTTTCATGTCTCTAAGACGTTCCTACCGGAAGTTACAAGCAGTTTTGTCTGAGTTGTCCTCTGAGGAGCAGTTTTTTCTCAGTTTTTTTTCCAAAATTATGTAGAGCACAATTTCTAGTTTTGGGGTTCGTTTTTTTTTTTAGATCGCAATTTCCAGCAGTCCCGATGTGTGTGAGAAGTTTGGTGAGTTTTGAAGTATTTTAAGGGGGTCAAATTAGAGGTCAAAGACGTAAAAAGCAGTGTTTTTAGTACATTTTTGACTAAAATGGGAACTTGCCAACTTCCTGTTGGTTTTCGCCCGAGAATGTGTCTTTATGAGTTGTAGGTCTAAAGGAGACCTACATACAGGTTTTTGTTTCATGTCTCTCCGACCTTGGGAGTTACAGGCAGTTTGTTTTTGTTTTTTTCTAGGGGGCGCTATTGCGCAATTTTGAATTTTGGGGTTTGGTTTTTGACTAAAGTGTTCTCGAACACTTTTTGTATGTGTGCAAAAAATTTGGTGAGTTTTGAAGCATGTTAAGGGGGTCAAAGTAGTGCGCAAAGGTGCGGAATAATAATAATAATAATAAACATTACAAATTCAATAGTGTCCTTTGTCCATGTACAAAGGACTCCCTGTGGGAGTCCTTTGTACAGGGTACTAGCGGACCCTAATAATAATAGTTTCATTTAACCTAACTTAACTTTATACCAAAAGCACTGCTTTGGAAATCATTTGTACCCCTTTCAGAGATCACATTTAGTTCCCCTTAAACATCCTCATGTTGCACAATGAAATGTAAGCATAGGATGAAGTGTGCATTCCTGTAACTTTCTCTAGTAACAGCATTCCACGATTAATATAAATAAATTAACATTAATAATAAATGACAGTAAAATAAGCACACGTATGACCGAGGAGTCATAGTGTAACTTTGTGTGGTGTTTGAGTTGTCCGACTTTTTGTGTGGCCATAAACGCACCAGTGGCTTAGTGGTATGCGTGTTGGTGACGGATGACAAGTTGGTGTTGGCCTGGTTTGTACGGCAGAAAATGACTAGTTTTTCGAGATAGAAGTTTTTTACTCATGTTTTTGGTGTGGTTATGGCCGAATATAAACAGTTTTGCTCAGGCCTGGCCCTACCCAATCTGGCGCCCTAGGCAAGATTTTAAAAAATTAAAAGCCATATTACATACAGATAGTGTGTCATGAGATATCAATGGAATTAAGAGGACTTAAAGGAAACTAAATGAGCTCAAATATAGCTACAAATTAGGCATAATGATGCAATATGTACATATAGCTAGCCTAAATAGCATGATAGCATTGATTAGCTTGCAGTGACCAAATATGTCTGATTAGCACTCCACACAAGTCAATAACATCAACAAAACTCACCTTTGTGCATTCATGCACAACGTTAAAAGTCTGGTGGACAAAATGAGACAGAAAAAGAAGTGGCATAAAACACGTCCTAGAAAGTCGGAGAAAGTTATACATGTAAACAAAGTACGGTGAGTTCAAGGACCGCCAAAATTAGTAGGACAAAACGGTGCTCGCCAAATACTCGAATCAGTGAAGCATGTTTAATATAAACAGTGTGATTTATAACAATTAGGGAGGTTTGTGTCATGTTTGTCCTCATACAGAAACCATATTAAAACAAAAAATATATTTTTTTCCTGTCTTTTTCCATTTTTCATACATTTTTGAAAAAGCTCCAGAGAGCCACTAGGGCGGCGCTAAAGAGCCGCATGCGGCTCTAGAGCCGCGGGTTGCCGACCCCTGATGTAGGCTAACGTTACCTCCCGGCTACCTCTGTCTTTTTCTCGTTTCTCTTCTTCTTTTCTCTTTTTTCTTCCCTGGGCACCTGACAGTTTTGGCCTTTTTGACATCTTGTGTTGATTTTTTGATGCGGTGACGTCCATAAACAGTCATGATACGGGAAGGGAGGGGGCGCACCGTGCGGGGGGAGGGGGGGGGGGGGGGCGTAATGTTGTAACAAATAATATTTCTATTAAATAGGCGTTACTTTGCATTTTAATTAACGTGGGATTATTTTTTGGATTTAGAAATAATAGTACCAACATTTGTGGCACTGGCGTGGCGCCCCCTGATGGACGGCGCCCTTAGCATTTGCCTATACGGCCTATGCCACGGGCCGGCCCTGGTTTTGCTCAATAAAGTGATCGATATAATTCCTGGCCTCGAAGGTCCCGGGGATCCCATAAAGTCTTAAAAATGGGGTCCCACAGTAAATTTTTGGGGTCCCACTTTTTTGTAAACAAATGATAAATGTATGCATTATCCTGTTATATCTCACATTCTATATTGTTTTGGAAAAAGGTTGTCATAAACATTACTTAATTCATTATAAAAAATAATACAAAAGAAAACACATATGTATACAGTTATAAACATTCATTCACTTTCCTCTTTCCTTCATGGATCTAAACTTTACCGCTGCATATATTTTCTTTCTATATTTGTACTGTAATATTTTCAGAATGTGTTTTGTTCTATTTTCGGCCAAAGTAAGACAAAGAAAACAATCTGAAGTTGTCTTTATTTTTTTTAGTTTTAATGCCATGATTTTGCACAGATCTTCCTCCATGCGGCCCCTGAGCTAAAATGAGTGTGACACCCCTGGAGACAACTAATACGCAAGACTCCAATAGTGGTATTGCATCGGAAGTGGAAAAGTCACCGGATAATAATGTCCAAATAAAGTCGTCATGCGGGATGTTTTTTCGTGAAACACTCCGAAATGAGACCTTCATTTTTTTTTTTTTTTTTTTTTTTGTTAAGCAGCGCTATATTGAAAAAAAAAAAAAAAAAACACTCCACCAACTTGGCAAGAAGACGTGTAGGACATTTATCTCACTTTTACGAGTTGTGTTGTCACTAGGAGAACCCGGAGGTGATCCAAATAAAGAAAAAATATGTGCCGCATAAGAAAGAACACATGCAGGTGGATCGTACCCAACACAACGTAAATACAGTCGCGGTCAAAAGTTGACATACACTTGTTAAAGGCCTACTGAAAGCAAACTACTACCGACCACGCAGTCTGATAGTTTATATATCAATGATGAAATCTTAACATTGCAACACATGCCAATACGGCCGGGTTAACTTATAAAGTGACATTTTAAAATTCCCGCCACACTTCCGGTTGAAAATCTCCTTTGGATACGCTGGCTGGCGTAGGTGGAGCGCTAATGTTTTAGCATAGTTCTGTGAGGTCCGGTTGCTAAGTTGCTAAATTAGCCCTAGCGTCGTTAGCAACAGCATTGTTAAGCCTTACCAGGCTGAGAATTTTTAACCGTTTAGTTACATGTACATGGTTTAATAGTATTTTTGCTCTTCTGTCTATCCTTCCAGTCAGGGGTTTATTTATTTTGTTTCTATCTTCATTTGAGAACGATGCTAGCACGGTAGCTCAGTAGCTAAGTGTGTCACCGATGTATTGTCTTGGAGATAAAAGTCACTTTAAATGTCCATTTCGCGTTCTCGACTCTCATTTTCAAGAGGATATAGTATCCGAGGTGGTTTAAAATACAAATCTGTGATACACAATAGAATAAGGAGAGAGTACATAGTTCTGTGAGTTCCGGTTGCTAAGTTGCTAAATTAGCCCTAGCGTCGTTAGCAACAGCATTGTTAAGCCTTCCCAGGCTGAGAATTTTTAACCGTGTAGTTACATGTACATGGTTTAATAGTATTTTTGCTCTTCTGTCTATCCTTCCAGTCAGGGGTTTATTTATTTTGTTTCTATCTTCATTTGAGAATGATGCTAGCACTTTAGCTCAGTAGCTAAGTGTGTCACCGATGTATTGTCTTGGAGATAAAAGTCACTTTAAATGTCCATTTCGCGTGCTCGACTCTCATTTTCAAGAGGATATAGTATCCGAGGTGGTTTAAAATACAAATCTGTGATACACAATAGAAAAAGGAGAGTGTACATAGTTCTGTGAGTTCCGGTTGCTAAGTTACTAAATTAGCCTTAGTGTCGTTAGCAACAGCATTGTTAAGCCTTACCAGGCTGAGAATTTTTAACCGTGTAGTTACATGTACATGGTTTAATAGTATTTTTGCTCTTCTGTCTATCCTTCCAGTCAGGGGTTTATTTATTTTGTTTCTATCTTCATTTGAGAACGATGCTAGCATGTTAGCTCAGTAGCTAAGTGTGTCACCGATGTATTGTCTTGGAGATAAAAGTCACTTTAAATGTCCATTTCGCGTGCTCGGCTCTCATTTTCAAGAGGATATAGTATCCGAGGTGGTTTAAAATACAAATCTGTGATCCACAATAGAAAAAGGAGAGTGTACATAGTTCTGTGAGTTCCGGTTGCTAAGTTGCTAAATTAGCCTTAGTGTCGTTAGCAACAGCATTGTTAAGCCTTACCAGGCTGAGAATTTTTAACCGTGTAGTTACATGTACATGGTTTAATAGTATTGTTGGTCTTCTGTCTATCCTTCCAGTCAGGGGTTTATTTATTTTGTTTCTATCTTCATTTGAGAACGATGCTAGCATGTTAGCTCAGTAGCTAAGTGTGTCACCGATGTATTGTCGTGGAGATAAAAGTCACTTTAAATGTCCATTTCGCGTTCTCGACTCTCATTTTCAAGAGGATATAGTATCCGAGGTGGTTTAAAATACAAATCTGTGATCTACAATAGAAAAAGGAGAGTGTGGAATCCAATGAGCCAGCTTGTACCTAAGTTACGGTCAGAGCGAAAAAAGATACGTCCATCACTGCCTCTCAAGTCCTTCACTGTAACGTTCCTCATCTACGAATCTTTCATCCTCGCTCAAATTAATGGGGTAATCGTCACTTTCTCGGTCCAAATCTCTCTCGCTCCATTGTAAACAACGGGAATTGTGAGGAATACTAGCTCCTGTGACGTCACGCTACTTCCGGTACAGGCAAGGTTTTTTTTTTATCAGCGAGCAAAAGTTGCGAACTTTATCGTCGATTTTCTCTACTAAATCCTTTCAGCAAAAATATGGCAATATCGCGAAATGATCAAGTATGACACATAGAATGGATCTGCTATTCCCGTTTGAATAAAAAAAAATCATTTCAGTAGGCCTTTAAGAACATGATGTCATGGCTGTGCTGGAGATTGTAGAAGGATACAATGTCCGGGCGACTCTCCTCAATATATTGAGTCCAAATTGAATTATGTCTCTGTTTAATTCTTTGCCTCTTGTCTTGTTTAATAGATGTCATCAGTGTTTGACCCTGACATTTACCAAACAATCTGTCACTCCTAATCGCTAAATCCGTTGACGTTGACGTGTGTGTGTGTGACGATTGCTGATATACGTCTAGTCTCTTACGTGAATGAGATAAATAATATTATTTTATATTTTACGGTAATGTGTTAATCATTTCACACATAAGTCGCTCCATAGTATAAGTCGCACCCCCGGCCAAACTATGAAAAAAACTGCGATTTTACAATCCGAAAAATACGGTACTGTTTTGTCACAAGTAGTGTTGGCCCAATACCAATATTTTGGTACCGGTACCAAAATTATTACGATACTTTTCGGTACTTTTCGGTATTTTTCTAAATAAAGGCGACCACAAAAATGTTTATTGTTGGCTTTATTTTAACAAAAAAATCTTAGGGTACGTTAAACATGTTTTTTATTGCAAGTTTGTCCTAAAAATAAAAATAGTGACCATACAAGACAACTTGTCTTTTGGTAGTAAGTAAGCAAACAAAGGCTCCTAATTTAGTCTGCTGACATATGCAGTAACATATTGTGTCATTTTTTTTGTTTGGCCACAATACCCAACATAGTCGAAGTATAGTCAAATATAGTCGAGGTTTCTGTGAGGTTATCCGCTACACCAGGGGTCACCAACCTTTTTGAAACCAAGAGCTACTTCTTGGGTACTGATTAATGCGAAGGGCTACCATTTTGATACACACTTAAATAAATTGCCAGAAATAGCCAATTTGCTCAATTTACCTTTAACTCTGATGTTATTAATAATTAATGATATTTACACTTAATTGAACGGTTTAAAAGAGGAGAAAACACGAAAAAAATGACAATTAAATTTTGAAACATAGTTTATCTTCAATTTCGAATCTTTAAAATTCTAAATTCAACCGAAAAAAAGAAGACAAAAACTTAAAAAAAATAATTTATGGAACATCGTTAGTAATTTTTCCTGATTAAGATTAATTTTAGAATTTTGATGACATGTTTTAAATAGGTTAAAATCCAATCTACACTTTGTTAGAATATATAACAAATTGGACCAAGCTATATTTCTAACAAAGACAAATCATTATTTCTTCTAGATTTTCCAGAACAAAAATTTTAAAATAAATTCAAAAGACTTTGAAATAAGATTTAAATTTGATTCTACAGATTTTCTAGATTTGCCAGAATAATTTTTTTGAATTTTAATCATAATAAGTTTGAAGAAATATTTCACAAATATTCTTCGTCGAAAAAACAGAAGCTAAAATGAAGAATTAATTTACAATTTATTTATTATTCTTTACAATAAAAAAAAATACATTTACTTGAACATTGATTTAAATTGTCAGGAAAGAAGAGGAAGGAATTTAAAAGGCAAAAAGGTATATGTGTTTAAAAATCCTAAAATCATTTTTAAGGTTGTATTTTTTCTCTAAATTTGTCTTTCTGAAAGTTATAAGAAGCAAAATAAAAAAAATAATGAATTTATTTAAACAAGTGAAGACCAAGTCTTTAATATATTTTCTTGGATTTTCAAATTCTATTTGAGTTTTGTCTCTCTTAGAATTAAAAATGTCGGGCAAAGCGAGACCAGATTGCTAGTAAATAAATACAATTTTAAAAATAGAGGCAGCTCACTGGTAAGTGCTGCTATAGGAGCTATTTTTAGAACAGGCCGGCGGGCTACTCATCTGGTCCTTACGGGCTACCTGGTGCCCGCGGGCACCGCGTTGGTGACCCCTGCGCTACACAGTGCTCAATACCGGGGTAGAGCGGACTATATGTTAGGTCAGGAATGTTAGAATAACTGTTTCTAAATTATCACAAAAAACTTTGTGTTACATTGAGTTCTGTCAAGTAAGAAGACAAAAGCTGTCTTTGAAACCTACCAAGAAGAAGGCTCGTAAAACTCCACTGTGTAAGGGGGAGAGCCAGATGAAGGGTTTTCTGTTTTCTGTCATGTATGGTAATGTTGGAAGGATGTTGTTCTGGCTCAAGGACTTCAAAGCGGAGAGATGACAGGATCTGCCCAATTTCCAGACGAACTCTTTTTGAACTATTTTATCGACCTCTTTTTGAACTTTTTTATGGAACTCTTTTTGAACTATTTTATGGATCTCTTTTTGAACTTTTTTATGGAACTCTTTTGGAACTATTTTACGAACCTTTGTCCTTGGGAAGCAGTGGTGGCCATGTGGTCGGGTAGGGTCCAAAATAAAAGAAGGAGGCATGCCATCTTTTGGCAGAGCGTCTCTCCTCAATTGAGTCCACATTTAATTATGTCTCTGTTTGATTCTTTGCCTCTTGTCTTGTTTAAAGGCCTACTGAAAGCCACTACTACCGACCACGTAGTCTGATAGTTTATACATCAATGATGGAATCTTAACATTGCAACACATGCCAATACGGCCGGGTTAACTTATAAAGTGCAATTTTAAATTTCCCGCTAAACTTCCGGTTGAAAACGTCTATGTATGATGTCGTATGCGCGTGACGTCAATCGTTGAAACGGAAGTATTCGGACACATTGTATCCAATACAAAAAGCTCGGTTTTCATCGCAAAATTCCACAGTATTCTGGACATCTGTGTTGGTGAATATTTTGCAATTTGTTTAATGAACAATGAAGACTGCAAAGAAGAAAGCTGTAGGTGGGATCGGTGTATTAGCGGCTGGCTGCAGCAACACAACCAGGAGGACTTTGACTTGGATAGCAGACGCGCTATCCGACGCTAGCCGCCGACCGCACGGATGATCGGGTGAAGTCCTTCGTCCTTCCGTCGATCGCTGGAACGCAGGTGAGCACGGGTGTTGATGAGCAGATGAGGGCTGGCTGGCGTAGGTGGATAGCTAATGTTTTTAGCATAGCTCTGTGAGGTCCCGTTGCTAAGTTAACTTCAATGGCGTCGTTAGCAACAGCATTGTTAAGCTTCGCCAGGCTGGAAAGTATTAACCGTGTATTTACAGGTCCATGGTTTAATAGTATTGTTGATTTTCTGTCTATCCTTCCAGTCAGGGGTTTATTTCTTTTGTTTCTATCTGCAGTTAAGCCCGATGCTATCACGTTAGCTCCGTAGCTAAAGTGCTTCGCCGATGTATTGTCGTGGGGATAAAAGTCACTGTGAATGTCCATTTCGCGTTCTCGACTCTCATTTTCAAGAAGATATAGTATCCGAGGTGGTTTGAAATACAAATCCGTGATCCACAATAGAAAAAGGAGAGAGTGTGGAATCAAATGAGCCAGCTTGTACCTAAGTTACGGTCAGAGCGAAAAAAGATGCGTCCTGCACTGCACTCTAGTCCTTCACTCTCACGTTCCTCATCCACGAATCTTTCATCCTGGCTCTAATTAATGGGGTAATCGTCGCTTTCTCGGTCCGAATCGCTCTCGCTGCTGGTGTAAACAATGGGGAAATGTGAGGAGCCTTTCAACCTGTGACGTCACGCTACTTCCGGTACAGGCAAGGCTTTTTTTTATCAGCGACCAAAAGTTGCGAACTTTATCGTCGATGTTCTCTACTAAATCTTTTCAGCTAAATTTTTGCTGAAAAGATTTAGTAGAGAACATCGACGATAAAGTTCGCAACTTTTGGTCGCTGATAAAAAAAAGCCTTGCCTGTACCGGAAGTAGCGTGACGTCACAGGAGCTAGTATTCCTCACAATTCCCCGTTGTTTACAATGGAGCGAGAGAGATTCGGACCGAGAAAGTGATGATTACCCCATTAATTTGAGCCAGGATGAAAGATTCGTAGATGAGGAACGTTACAGTGAAGGACTTGAAAGGCAGTGATGGACGTATCTTTTTTCGCTCTGACCGTAACTTAGGTACAAGCTGGCTCATTATTCCACACTCTCTCCTTTTTCTATTGTAGATCACAGATTTGTATTTTAAACCACCTCGGATACTATATCCTCTTGAAAATGAGAGTCGAGAACGCGCAATGGACATTCAGTGCCTTTAATCTCCACGACAATACATCGGCGAAATGCTTTAGCTACGAGCTAACGTGATAGCATCGTGCTTTAACTGCATATAGAAACAAAAAAATAAACCCCTGACTGGAAGGATAGATAGAAAATCAACAATACTATTAAATCGTGGACATGTAAATACACGGTTAATGCTTTCCAGGCTGGCGAAGGCTAACAATGCTGTGCTAACGACACCATTGAAGCTAACTTAGCAACTTGGCAATGGGACCTCACAGAGCTATGCTAAAAACATTAGCTCTCCACCTACGCCAGCCAGCCCTCATCTGCTCATCAACACCCGTGCTCACCTGCGTTCCAGAGATCGGCAGAAGGACGAAGGACTTCACCCGATGCGTTTGGCGGCCCGGAGACGTAGGAAGTCAAGGTGAGGTCGGCGGCTAGCGCGGCTAGCACGGCTAGCGCTCCAACAAAGTCCTCCTGGTTGTGTTGTCCGCTGCTAATACACCGATCCCACCTACAACTGTCTTCTTTGCAGCCTTCATTGTTCATTAAACAAATTACAAAAGATGTCCAGAATACTGTGGAATTATGAAATGAAAACAGAGCTTTTTGTATAGGATTCTACGGGTACCATAACTTCCGTTACTCTGACTTCGTCACGCGCATACGTCATCATACCGCGACGTTTCAGCCGGATATTTCCCGGGAAGTTTTAAATGTCACTTTATAAGTTAACCCGGCCGTATTGGCACGTGTTGCAATGTTAAGATTTCATCATTGATATATAAACTATCAGACTGCGTGGTCGGTAGTAGTGGCTTTCAGTAGGCATTTAATAGATGTCATCAGTGTTTGAACCTGACAAGGAAAAAAACGCAGAGGCCATTTCATCCCTACAAGCCTGTTTCACAGGTGCGAAACAGGGTTTTAAGGATGAAATGGCCTCTATATATGTATATATATTATATTTATATATAATATGTTTATATATACATTCTCGCTCAGGACTTGAAAGGTGAAAAAGCAGATGTTTAATTTGTCCTGTAGAGTTTTTTGTGCTTTGTGGGGAGTTAATGCTTCAATGTGTTCCTGCAAAGCCGTGTAATCCTCTATGTGATCAGGAGAGCATGAGGTTTGAGGGTTACGCAAATGATGTGGATTGGGTAATCCCCCGAGGTTTTACTGCTCTTGGAGGAACCGGGAGTCGCCCCCCCCCGCCCCACCCCCATGTGTTTTTTTGTTCCTGTTTTTTTTTTTCTTTTTCTTTTGCATGTGGTTAAATAATCACGTCTGCGCCGCGCTCTACCGCCACTCTGCCCACACCCCCACACCCAACCCCAACCCCCCCCCGCGCTTTGATGCATTCATGAAAAAGTGCGTTTGATATGAAAAGTTACAGTAGGAGCATCGGGAGGATTTGACTTCTATAATCCAATATGACATTTTAGAAAGAGCCGTGCTGGAAATATGAAACGGGCGTTGCTTGCTCGTCCTTCCCTAAGTGGGGGGAGACAAAATAATCAATGCGATCTTAATATTCATATCGGATCTTTAGTATTCTTGACTTGTCTTGTCGGAAAAAATAATTAATTTCCCAATGAATCGCGATTGCCAGCTGACGACAGGCGCTCTCGTCGTTAGCCGACGACTCGCGCTCCATTCGTTAGCTGACAATTAGCGCCCTATCAGTTAGCTGTCAACTCCTGCCCTAATCGTTAGCTGGCAGCTCGCGCCGCTAATTGTTAGCCGGTGTTCGGGCTGTCCATTTAAAAGGGCGAAGTCCTCCCAGGTTTTTTTTTTGTTCTAACGACTGTCTGAATAAAGCAGGAAGACGAGAACAATTTATTCGAGTAGCAATTTCAGCCGGCGCCGGAGAGACGATGGCGCTCGACAAAAAGTCTGGCGCCTTCTCCGATGATGGTCCCACGGCTCACTTGGTTTTTATTCGTTCTAATACCCCTAGAGTTGCCTGGGCTTCATTGCAACGAAAGCGAAAGTTAAAGGCCTACTGAAATGATTTTTTTTTATTTAAACGGGAATAGCAGATCCATTCTATGTGTCATACTTGATCATTTCGCGATATTGCCATATTTTTGCTGAAAGGATTTAGTAGAGAAAATCGACGATAAAGTTCGCAACTTTTGCTCGCTGATAAAAAAAAGCCTTGCCTGTACCGGAAGTAGCGTGACGTCACAGGAGCTAGTATTCCTCACAATTCCCCGTTGTTTACAATGGAGCGAGAGATTCAAAGCGACGATTACCCCATTAATTTGAGCGAGGATGAAAGATTCGTAGATGAGGAACGTTACAGTGAAGGACTTGAGAGGCAGTGATGGACGTATCTTTTTTCGCTCTGACCGTAACTTAGGTACAAGCTGGCTCATTGGATTCCACACACTCTCCTTTTTCTATTGTAGATCACAGATTTGTATTTTAAACCACCTCGGATACTATATCCTCTTGAAAATGAGAGTCGAGAACGCAAAATGGACATTTAAAGTGACTTTTATCCCCACGACAATACATCGGTGACACACTTAGCTACTGAGCTAACATGCTAGCATCGTTCTCAAATGAAGATAGAAACAAAAGAAATAAACCCCTGACTGGAAGGATAGACAGAAGATCAACAATACTATTAAACCATGTACATGTAACTACACGGTTAAAAATTCTCAGCCTGGTAAGGCTTAACAATGCTGCTGCTAACGACGCTAAGGCTAATTTAGCAACTTAGCAACCGGACCTCACAGAACTATGATAAAAACATTAGCGCTCCACCTACGCCAGCCAGCCCTCATCTTCCCATCAACAGCCGTGCTCACCTGCGTGAGCACGGCAATGAACATGATTGAAACAGATTCACGAACACAGATGTCCAGAATACTGTGGAATTATGAAATAAAAACAGAGCTTTTTCGTATTGGCTTCAATGTGGAAGGCATACCCGTGTTCCCCGGGCTACGTCACGCGCATACGTCATCCTCAGAGGCGTTTCGAACCGGAAGTTTAGCGGCAAATTTAAAATGTCACTTTATAAGTTAACCCGGCCGTATTGGCATGTGTTATAATGTGAAGATTTCATCATTGATATATAAACTATCAGACTGCGTGGTCGGTAGTAGTGGGTTTCAGTAGGCCTTTAAGTAGAGCAAAAACAGCCACTCTCGCGCAGAAAGGAGCGCAGCTGCTTCTTCAAAACATATAAGGAACTGGCCAAAACAATAAATGTGTACCTTAAGACATTAACATTTGTTATTAGACAATATACATTTTAAAAACGTTATTCCATTCTTGCATGTATCGTAACATTTGTCCACAAATTTTCATGGAAATCAGGTCCGTAGTTTCCGTGTAGCTCAGCATACTAAGAACCAAAAGAGAACTCTGTTAAGTGAGTTTTTACACGTTTGTTCTGATCGGCTGCCGTACTTTCAGTGGAACCCGACCGGGATCCACGGATCGACGTAACGCCCGCTCGTCCGGGATACTTTGAGCCCCGCTGAGCTTGTTCCCTCTACAAAAAAAAAGGCGACGTCTACATGACTGACTCGCTCCGGCAAAGTCGTCCTCTCTTCATCTGCGACGGATAAAGACATTAGTTGTGCCTTGTCGCCGCGCCGTCGCAGCGAAAACAATTTGCCTTGGCTTAGGGTCTGCGCTTTTTGTCATTTTCTTACACGGCGAGGGCCGGGGGGGGGGAGGGGTGTGACGGTTGGAAAGATGGGGGAGTAGCTGTCTGACAGTCGGAGACGTTCCGCTAACCGTGGCGCTTCCCTTCAACAAGTTCCTTCAAAGATGAAAGCCCCCCCACCCCACACCTTTTTTTTTTTTCTTCTTTTTTTTCTTTTTTTAAAAAAAATCCCATTTCCGTGTTTGATATACGGGCTCTGTTCCCCGTCTCAAAGTGATGTCGTGTCATTTGATCTCGGCGGATCGGGGAGACATCTGAGGCCCCCGAAAAACAGAAAAGTGCAGCTTGACACGGGCATTAAAGTTTCTGTCTTTGAAGAGACAATTAACAGGGGAGCCAATTGCCGTGGTCCTGTCGCCGCCATGTCCTGACATCTTTCTTTATTTTATAAAAAAAAATAAAAAAATCGGGGAGGGAGTGTAACACGCCATTAGCATTAGCGAGGAACGCCGCCGCAAGATCAAAATTCCTTGCCGAACCGTCACACACTGCCGCGGATTAGCCTTCCTCGTATGATGTAAAGCGCAGAAACTCGGTTTTTTCTTCGCGCCCTCCCCCGTATAATTACCCTCACCGCTGTCTCGGTAAAGTGAAACTCTATTACGTGTCGTGATTCCCTCAACTTTTAACGAAAGTACAACAAACCCCTTCCTTATCGTGATCTAATCGGTAAATGAATCTCCGCAAAGTTATTCGTTGTACATTGAATATTTTCATAAAACGTAAAAAAAACAAAAAACCTTCTAAATCTTGACGTTGTTGGTAATACGAGCAGAATGGACACATTTTGGCTTAAAAACAAGAGATAAATGTGAAGCTATTAACACTAAAGCGCCGCTAGCTAGCTAGCCGCTAGTCGGCAGTGTTTTAGCTACTTCTAAATAACTAATCCTCGCCTCCGTGGCGACAAATAAAGTATGTTTCTTACAAGTATCATCCCTGCAGGACGAGGAATAGCTAAACATGCTTCACTACACAACGTAGGAGAATACGATAGCTTCACCGCTAACATCAAGCTAGCGCTCCTCAATGTAAACAAATGGGTGGATCTATACATACATTGACTTTTAGTACCAAGTAAAAATGTTTTTATTGTTTATAAAGACAGGAAATGCATCCCTGGACACGCAAAAACTTTAATTATGACTAATGTATGACCCTGTAACTATAACACTAGAGTGCCGCTCTATAAGAGGCGCTTTAACACATAGCTAGCTAGCTAGCCGCTAGTTTTAGCTACTTCTAAATCACTAATCCTCGCCTCCATGGCGACAAATAAAGTACGTTTCTTACAAGTATCATCCCTGCAGGACGAGGAATAGCTAAACATGCTTCACTACACACCGTAGGAGGATACAATAGCTAACCGCTAACAGCAAGTTAGCGCTCCTCAATGTAAACAAATGGGTGGATCTATACATACATTGACTTTTAGTACCAAGTAAAAATGTTTTTATTGTTTATAAAGACAGGAAATGCATCCCTGGACACGCAAAAACTTTAATTATGACTAATGTATGACCCTGTAACTATAACACTAGAGTGTCGCTCTATAAGAGGCGCTTTAACACATAGCTAGCTAGCTAGCCGCTAGTTTTAGCTACTTCTAAATCACTAATCCTCGCCTCCATGGCGACAAATAAAGTACGTTTCTTACAAGTATCATCCCTGCAGGACGAGGAATAGCTAAACATGCTTCACTACACACCGTAGGAGGATACAATAGCTAACCGCTAACAGCAAGTTAGCGCTCCTCAATGTAAACAAATGGGTGGATCTATACATACATTGACTTTTAGTACCAAGTAAAAATGTTTTTATTGTTTATAAAGACAAGAAACGCATCCCTGGACACGCAAAAACTTTAATTATGACCAATGTATGACCCTGTAACTATAACACTAGAGTGCCGCTCTATAAGAGGCGCTTTAACACATAGCTAGCTAGCTAGCCGCTCATCGGCAGTGTTTTAGCTACTTCTAAATCACTAATCCTCGCCTCCATGGCGACAAATAAAGCATGTTTCTTACAAGTATCATCCCTGCAGGACGAGGAATAGCTAAACATGCTTCACTACACACCGTAGGAGAATACGATAGCTTCACCGCTAACATCAAGCTAGCGCTCCTCAATGTAAACAAATGGGTGGATCTATACATACATTGACTTTTAGTACCAAGTAAAAATGTTTTTATTGTTTATAAAGACAGGAAATACATCCCTGGACACGCAAAAACTTTAATTATGACCAATGTATGACCCTGTAACTATAACACTAGAGTGCCGCTCTATAAGAGGCGCTTTAACACATAGCTAGCTAGCTAGCCGCTCGTCGGCAGTGTTTTAGCTACTTCTAAATCACTAATCCTCGCCTCCATGGCGACAAATAAAGTAAGTTTCTTACAAGTATCATCCCTGCAGGACGAGGAATAGCTAAACATGCTTCTCTACACACCCTAAGAGGATACAATAGCTAACCGCTAACATCAAGCTAGCGCTCCTCAATGTAAACAAATGGGTGGATCTATACATACATTGACTGTTTCGGTACAAAATATATTTTTTTTAATGTTTTATAAAGACAGGAAATACATCCCTGGACACGCGAAAACTTTAATTATGACCAATGTATGACCCTGTAACTATAACACTAGAGTGCCGCTCTATAAGAGGCGCTTTAACACATAGCTAGCTAGCTAGCCGCTCGTCGGCAGTGTGTTAGCTACTTCTAAATCACTAATCCTCGCCTCCATGGCGACAAATAAAGTAAGTTTCTTACAAGTATCATCCCTGCAGGACGAGGAATAGCTAAACATGCTTCACTACACACCGTAGGAGGATACAATAGCTAACCGCTAACAGCAAGCTAGCGCTCCTCAATGTAAACAAATGGGTGGATCTATACATACATTGACTGTTTCGGTACGAAGTACTTTTTAAAAAAAAAATGTTTATAAAGATGGGCAATACATCCCTGGACACGTGAAAACTTTAATTATGACCAATGTATGAATCTGTAACTATAACATCAAAGCGCCACTCTTAACTAGCCGCTCGTCGGCAGTGTTTTAGCTACTTCTAAATCACTAATCCTCGCCTCCATGGCGACAAATAAAGTAAGTTTCTTACAAGTATCATCCCTGCAGGACGAGGAATAGCTAAACATGCTTCACTACACACCGTAGGAGGATACGATAGCTTCACCGCTAACATCAAGCTAGCGCTCCTCAATGTAAACAAATGGGTGGATCAATAAAATACATTGACTGTTTCGGTACAAAGTACTTTTAAAAAATTGTTTATAAAGACGGGCAATACATCCCTGGACACGTGCAAACTTTAATTATGACCAATGTATGACCCTGTAACTATAACATCAAAGCGCCACTCTTAACTAGCCGCTCGTCGGCAGTGTTTTAGCTACTTCTAAATCACTAATCCTCGCCTCCATGGCGACAAATAAAGTAAGTTTCTTACAAGTATCATCCCTGCAGGACGAGGAATAGCTAAACATGCTTCACTACACACCGTAGGAGGATACGATAGCTTCACCGCTAACATCAAGCTAGCGCTCCTCAATGTAAACAAATGGGTGGATCTATACATACATTGACTTTTAGTACCAAGTAAAAATGTTTTTATTGTTTATAAAGACAGGAAATGCATCCCTGGACACGCGAAAACTTTAATTATGACCAATGTATGACCCTGTAACTATAACACTAGAGTGCCGCTCTATAAGAGGCGCTTTAACACATAGCTAGCTAGCTAGCCGCTCGTCGGCAGTGTTTTAGCTACTTCTAAATCACTAATCCTCGCCTCCATGGCGACAAATAAAGTAAGTTTCTTACAAGTATCATCCCTGCAGGACGAGGAATAGCTAAACATGCTTCACTACACACCGTAGGAGGATACAATAGCTAACCGCTAACAGCAAGCTAGCGCTCCTCAATGTAAACAAATGGGTGGATCTATACATACGTTGACTGTTTCGGTACAAAGTACTTTTAAAAAAAAAAAAGTTTATAAAGACGGGCAATACATCCCTGGACACGTGAAAACTTTAATTATGACCAATGTATGACCCTGTAACTATAACATCAAAGCGCCACTCTTAACTAGCCGCTCATCGGCAGTGTTTTAGCTACTTCTAAATCACTAATCCTCGCCTCCATGGCGACAAATAAAGTAAGTTTCTTACAAGTATCACCCTGCAGGACGAGGAATAGCTAAACAAGCTTCACTACACACCGTAGGAGGATACGATAGCTTCACCGCTAACATCAAGCTAGTGCTCCTCAATGTAAACAAATGGGTGGATCTATACATACATTGACTTTTAGTACCAAGTAAAAATGTTTTTATTGTTTATAAAGACAGGAAATACATCCCTGGACACGCGAAAACTTTAATTATGACCAATGTATGACCCTGTAACTATAACACTAGAGTGCCGCTCTATAAGAGGCGCTTTAACACATAGCTAGCTAGATAGCCGCTCGTCGGCAGTGTTTTAGCTACTTCTAAATCACTAATCCTCGCCTCCATGGCGACAAATAAAGTAAGTTTCTTACAAGTATCATCCCTGCAGGACGAGGAATAGCTAAACATGCTTCACTACACACCGTAGGAGGATACGATAGCTTCACCGCTAACATCAAGCTAGTGCTCCTCAATGTAAACAAATGGGTGGATCTATACATACATTGACTTTTAGTACCAAGTAAAAATGTTTTTATTGTTTATAAAGACAGGAAATACATCCCTGGACACGCGAAAACTTTAATTATGACCAATGTATGACCCTGTAACTATAACACTAGAGTGCCGCTCTATAAGAGGCGCTTTAACACATAGCTAGCTAGCTAGCCGCTCATCGGCAGTGTTTTAGCTACTTCTAAATCACTAATCCTCGCCTCCATGGCGACAAATAAAGTAAGTTTCTTACAAGTATCATCCCTGCAGGACGAGGAATAGCTAAACATGCTTCACTACACACCGTAGGAGGATACAATAGCTAACCGCTAACAGCAAGCTAGCGCTCCTCAATGTAAACAAATGGGTGGATCTATACATACATTGACTGTTTCGGTACAAAGTACTTTTAAAAAAAAAAATTGTTTATAAAGATGGGCAATACATCCCTGGACACGTGAAAACTTTAATTATGACCAATGTATGACCCTGTAACTATAACATCAAAGCGCCACTCTTACCTAGCCGCTCGTCGGCAGTGTTTTAGCTACTTCTAAATCACTAATCCTCGCCTCCATGGCGACAAATAAAGTAAGTTTCTTACAAGTATCATCCCTGCAGGACGAGGAATAGCTAAACATGCTTCACTACACACCCTAAGAGGATACAATAGCTAACCGCTAACATCAAGCTAGTGTTCCTCAATGTAAACAAATGGGTGGATCTATACATACATTGACTGTTTCGGTACAAAATATATTTTTTTTTAATGTTTTATAAAGACAGGAAATACATCCCTGGACACGCGAAAACTTTAATTATGACCAATGTATGACCATGTACCGTATTTTTCGGACTATAAGTCGCAGTTGTTTTCATAGTTTGGTTGGGTGCGACTTATACTCAGGAGCGACTTATGTGTGAAATTATTATTATATCATCCCTGCAGGACGAGGAATAGCTAAACATGCTTCACTACACACCGTAGCTCACCGGCGTCACAATGTAAACAAACGCCATTGGTGGATCTACACCTGACATCCACTGTAATGATACCAAGTACAGTAGCGTAGCTATTTGATATTACTATGATTACGTCAATATTTATTCTTTTGTTTTTTCTTTATTTATATTATGTTTATAAACTCAGGAAATATGTCCGTGGACACATGAGGACTTTGAATATGACCAATGTATGATCCTGTAACGACTTGGTATCGGATTGATACCAAAATGTGTGGTATCATCCAAAACTAATGTAAAGCATCAAACAACAGAAGAATAAGTGATTATTACATTTCAACAGAAGTGTAGATAGAACATGTTAAAACAGGAAGTAAGCAATATTAACAGTAAATGAACAAGTAGATTAATAATTCATTTTCTACCATGTGTCCTTAATAATGTTGACAAAATAATAGAATGATAAATGACACAATATGTTACTGCATATGTCAGCAGCTAAATTAGGAGCCTTTGTTTGCTTACTTACTACTAAAAGACAAGTTGTCTTGTATGGTCACTATTTTTATTTAAGGACAAACTTGCAATAAGAAACATATGTTTAATGTACCCTAAGATTTTTTTGTTTAAAAAAAGCCAATAATGCCATTTTTTTGTGGTCTCTTTTATTTAGAAGAGTACCGAAAAATATGGGAACAAATATTGGTATCGGGGCAACACTGGTTCTAAGCCAGTGGTGTCCAAAGTTTTACCGGCCCGCAGCACATCATTCTAAAAATACTAAAACATTTTTTAAATAAAAGAGCAAGTAGGTGACATTTTTAAATAATTTATCAAAAAATAATAATGAATCAAAATCAATGTTGCTATGAATTATTGACTGATTTTAGGACAAAAAGGACATAAATACAAATAAAAAAACATGAAAAATATGAAAATTATTTCAAAAAAATATATACTAATTATATACTAATACTAATTATTATATTGATTGTTATTATGAATATACTAAACTAATTACATTATATTTTTTCTGAAGCTATAGAGATTTAAGTGTTGATTGTAAAAATTAAAAATTAAAAAAAAAAGCAAAATAAGTGGGGCACTTTTGGATCCCCAAGAATTTTATTGGAATTAAAAAAATACAATTTTGCTATTAATTATTGACCTATTTAGGGATCCAATTACTTCGCGTCAAATATTACACTTTGAAAATATTTTTTGGGAAAAATACTGTATATTTTATATTTTTGCACCAAAAAATTGGATTTTGACAAAAAGCTCATAAAATGTAAAAAAAAAATATATATATATATATATATATATATATATATATATATATATATATATATATATATATATATATATATATATATATATATATATATATATATATATATATATATATTAGGGCTGCAACAACTAATCGATTAAATCGATTAAAATCGATTATAAAAATAGTTGCCCATTAATTTAGTCATCGATTCGTTGGATCTATGCTATGCGCATGCACAGAGGCTTTTTTTTTTTTTTTTTTTTTTAAATAAACCTTTATTTATAAACTGCAACATGTACAAACAGCTGAGAAACAATAATCAAAATAAGTATGGTGCCAGTATGCTGGTTTTTTTCAATAAAATACTGGAAAGGATAGAAATGTAGTTTGTCTCTTTTATCCGATTATTAATCGATTAATCGAAGTAATAATCGACAGATTAATCGATTATCAAATTAATCGTTAGTTGCAGCCCTAATATATATATATATATATATATATATATATATATATATATATATATATATATATATATATATATATATATATATATATATATATATATATATACACTACCGTTCAAAAGTTTAGGGTCCTTATTTTTGAAGGAAAAGTACTGTACTTTTCAATGAAGATAACTTTAAACTAGTCTTAACTTTAAAGAAATACACTCTATACATTGCTAATGTGGTAAATGACTATTCTAGCTGCAAATGTTTTTGGTGCAATATCTACATAGGTGTATAAAGGCCCATTTCCAGCAACTATCACTCCAGTGTTCTAATGGTACAATGTGTTTGCTCATTGGCTCAGAAGGCTAATTGATGATTAGAAAACCCTTGTGCAATCATGTTCACACATCTGAAAACAGTTTAGCTCGTTACAGAAGCTACACAACTGACCTTCCTTTGAGCAGATTGAGTTTCTGGAGCATCACATTTGTGGGGTCAATTAAACGCACAAAATGGCCAGAAAAAGAGAACTTTCATCTGAAACTCGACAGTCTATTCTTGTTCTTAGAAATGAAGGCTATTCCACAAAATTGTTTGGGTGACCCCAAACTTTTGAATGGTAGTGTATATATATATATATATATATGTATATATATTTGAAGTTGATCGAACTTCAAATATGAAGTTGAATTAGAGATTCAAGCGTTTAATAAAAAATAAATAATATATGACTTATTTTTAACCTTTTTTTAGGACTGAAACCCTTCTGGGTCCCTAGGACCTAACTTGAGGGAGGCCCAAAGGTTAAAAAAAAAAAAAAGTGTTTATTGTATAGGTTTTGAAAATGAAATTATATCAAAATGGCCCCCGCGTGCTTTGATTTTTCAGTGCGTGGCCCTCAGTGGAAAAAGTTTGGACACCCCTGTTCTAAGCAATACCCTCAGAAAGCTCCCTCCTAACAATTAACCTCCTCTAAATTGGTCCAGACTGGAACTCGTCTGGCTGAAGTCGTTTTCTCCCTGAAGCCAGACCGTAGCCTCTGTGACACCAAAGTAGGATATCAAAAAAAAAAAAAAATAAAAAAAAATGAGGACACTTTCTTTTCACCCTTTTTCTCCTTAATTAGCTCACCCCCCCCCCTTCCCCCGCCATAGTTCACCTTAAAAGTTCTTAAATCTGCATATTGGCCTCATTAGGAGGAGTGTAGCGGCCGGGCGATCAATAGGGCTGACCAGCTCTCCTTGTTTTGGAGGCGACGGAGGTAAGTTTGTTGATGAAATACCCTGCCGACCCACTCCCACTCTGCAGGCCTGAGTGATGGCGGAGGTGGTGGGAGTAGAAAAGACTGCAAAGAGGGCAGCAAAGGAGGAAAGATCAATTGTTGAATTTAGCTGAGAGCACAACCTTGGCAACCCATAGCAGATAATATGATTATCCCCAGAGAAGAAACAAACAACTCCACCTCGCCCCGCATTATGCAACTGGGGCTAGGCGGGGGGGGGGGGGGGGCTTAATTCTACCATATTCACCCCCGACTGTCACGCTCCTGTTTTTATTTATCCCGGCTTAAGAGATATTAATAAATAAACGCCGTGCTAAGACCGCGCGGTCCGAGGGTGTACGTCGCAGGCGATGACACCGGGCTGGCTAATGCGGTGGAACGGCGAGCAATTTGTCGGGATGGCGCAGGTGGGTGAGTAATACGCAGCGAGACGGCGCATCGATCAAGGTTGCCATTTCAACATGGAGATATCGAACCGAGCGCGGATTAGCCTCCCCCTGTGAGGAATAGGCCCGGGGACAAATTAATGCGAGGGGGGGGGGGGTATTTATTTATCTTCGTGGAATGGGGAGTTGATCTTGTCTCGGCGTTAGCTCGATGAATCAGCTGGTGTCCCCGCCTCGTATTAAAGACGTTTCATTTAGTTGAGTCCATACCATTGTGTCTCCTTGTACAATATCGCTCCTCCACACCAAATATCAGCTCAGCGCTGTGGATTCCTGCAAGAAACAGCAGGTGGCTGCGGTTGTACAAAACCCAAAACCAGTTGGCACGTCGTGTAAATGTTAAATAAAAACAGAATACAATGATTTGCAAATCATTTTCAACCTTTATTCAAGTAAATAGACTGCAAAGACAAGATATTTAACGTTCAAACTGGAAAATGTTGTTGTTTTTTGCAAATATTAGCTCATTTGGAATTTGATGCCTGCAACGTGTTTCAAAAAAGCTAGCACAAGTGGCAAAAAAGACTGAGAAAGTCGAGGAATGCTCGTCAAACACTTATTCGGAACATCCCACAGGTGAACAGGCTAATTGGGAACAGGTGGGTGCCATGATTGGGTGTAAAAGCAGCTTCCATGAAATGCTCAGTCATTCACAAACAAGGACGGGGCGAGGGTCACCACTTTGTCAACAAATGCCTGAGCAAATTGTTTAAGAACAACATTTCTCAACGAGCTGTTGCAAGGAATTTAGGGATTTCACCATCTACGGTCCGTAATATCATCAAAAGGCTCAGAGAATCTGGAGAAATCACTGCACGTAAGCGATGATATTACGGACCTTCCGTCCTTCAGGGCGGTACTGCATCAAAAAGCGACATCAGTGTGTAAAGGATATCACCACATGGGCTCAGGAACACTTCAGAAAACCACTGTCAGTAACTACAGTTGGACGCAAGTTACTGTAAGTGCAAGTTAAAACTATTCTATGCAAAGCCAATGCCATTTATCAACAACACCCAGAAACGCCCCCGGCTTCGATGGGCCCGAGCTCATTTAAGATGGACTGATGCAAAGTGGAAAAGTGTTCTGTGGTCTTACGAGTCCACATTTCAAATTGTTTTTGGAAACTGTGGACGTCATGTCATCCGGAACAAAGTGGAAAAGAAACATCCGGATTGTCCTCGGCGCAAAGTTGAAAAGCCAACATCTGTGATGGTATGGGGGTGTATTAGTGCCCAAGGCATGGGTAACTTACACATCTGAGAAGGCACCATTAATGCGGAGAGGTACATACTGGTTTTGGAGCAACATATGTTGCCATCCAAGCAACGTTATCATGGACGCCCCTGCTTATTTCAGCAAGATAATGCCAAGCCATGTGTTACAACAGTGTGGCTTCATAGTAAAAGAGTGCGGGTACTAGACTGGCCTGCCTGTAGTCCAGACCTATTTAAAAAAAAAAAAATTTGGTTTTTGTTTTTTGTTTTTTACATAAATAAATACAATCATGTGTGTTTACAGACTGTATCCCTGCAGACTGTATTGATCTATATTGATATATAATGTATATATTGTGATTTTTATGTTGATTTCATTAAAAAAAAAAAAAAAGTTTTTTTTTGGTTTTTGGTTTTTTTAATTTCTTGTGCGGCCCGGTACACTGTAGAGTTCAATTTTAGCCGATTTTGGTTGAGTAATTTGGGTATCACTAGATGGACATACCGTGATAAAGTCTAAATTTACAAAACTATGTTGGAAATTCTAATCGCCTCTTCTTATTCAGACAGACCATCAGATCAAAAGAACCTGGAAAGACGTTGCCCTTTAAAAGGGGAGATCTGAACAGTAGTCAGGTTTTTCCCAGGATAGGCATAATAATTGACTAACATACTAATCTATTGATAATCCTGTAAAACTGATTTTTGACTAATCACTAGAGATGTCCGATAATATCGGCCTGCCGATATTATCGGCCGATATATGCGTTAAAATGTAATATCGGAAATTATCGGTATCGTTTTTTTTATTATCGGTATCGTTTTTTTGTTTTTTAAAAAAATTTTATTAAATCAACATAAAAAACACAAGATACACTTACAATTAGTGCACCAACCCAAAAAAC
>NC_084735.1:81655265-81702765 GCF_033978785.1 Entelurus aequoreus
GTGAGACCTACATAGAGGTTTTTGTTTCGTGTCTCTACGATATTTGTACTGGGAGTTAGAGGAAGTTGTGTCTGAGTTCACATTGTCATTATAGGGTATTGTGTGTAGAATTTTGAGGACAAAGAAGGAATAATTGCATTTTCGTTGTCATTTTTGGCACCGGAGCAACTTTAGTGCTGCGGGTCTTTGAAGGCTCGTAAAATCAAAACGGTAGCACGTATCAAAAATCCGTACAGACAGTTTAATCAGAAGGGTTCAATCTCTCTCCTGTAGCAGTTTGAAGCCGAAACGACAAACGCGCTCAGAGGAGATAACGTTTGATGTTTGGTGACCGGGTGTTACAAAAATGTTGTTTTGAAGGAGGAATAACAAACTTCCTGTTGATTTTTGCTGAAGGATGTCAATCAATGAAATGTAGGTCGAGGCAAGACCTACATAGAGGTATTTGTTTCATGTCTCTAAGACGTTCCTACCGGAAGTTACAAGCAGTTTTGTCTGAGTTTTCCTCTGAGGAGCAGTTTTTTATCTGTTTTTTTCAAAAAATTATGTAGAGCACAATTTTGAGTTTTGGGGTTTGGTTTTTTTTTTTAGATCGCAATTTCCACCAGTCCCGATGTGTGTAAGAAGTTTGGTGAATTTTGAAGTATTTTAAAGGGGTCAAATTACAGCTCAAAAATCAAAAATGAGTGTTTTTAGTCATTTTTTGTCTTGAAGGGGAAATTGCCAACTTCCTGTTGGTTTTCGCCCGAAGTTGTGAAATTATGAATTGTAGGTCTAAGTGAGACCTACATACAGGTTTTTGTTTCATGTCTCTACGACCTTCCTAGTGGGAGTTAGAGGCAGTTTTCTTCCTAGGGGGCGCTAGAGCGCAATTTTGATTTTTGGGGTTTGGTTTTTTGACTATGTGGGCTGGACTTCTTTTCGAATGTGTGTAAAAAATTTGGTGAGTTTTGAAACATGTTAAGGGGGGCAAAGTAGTGCGCAACGGTGCGGAAGAATAATAATAAAACCTTACAAAAACAATAGGTTCCTTTGTAACCTGTACAAAGGACTCCCTGAGGGAGTCCTTTGTACAGGTTACAGGGCGGACCCTAATTAGCTAACTTCAATGGACCCAAAAATACCTTAAAATAAGTACATTCTCACTAATAACAAGTGCAATTTTCTTGGTAATAAAAAAAAGAGACCTTTTTTCTCAATATGTTGAAAAATATTCTTAAATGAAGTAAATGCTAGTGCCATTATCTTGACATAATGATATGCGCTCGGCATTACATTTCTTGAAACCAGCAAACTTATACTAAAAACTAGTTTATTGTTCTTAATGGAAAAGCAACAAGGCAAGCGCTTGTTACTCTCGGGGTCTCCTAGCCGCTCAGGCAAATCATATGGTCTAAAAATGCATTTTTCCATGGATAACATGACATCATCGCGCCAAGTGCGTGCTCTTTCAGTCAATTAGTGCGCATATATACAGCCAAATTTTTTGAAATTGTAATTTTGAAGAATTTACCTGAATGTGCATGAACTATTTCTGTTCAAAATAGTTTGAAATATTAAATGTTTGAATATTAACTGTCAGTTTGCTGTACTGTGCCAACTGTACTACTATATGAGTACGTATGTTCTATTGTTTCATTGAAAATAAAACAGCAAAGTCCATTTGGCTGTCATCTGTTTTAATTATGAGACACAATTTTGTCAAAATCATGATTTTTTGTTTTCATGCTTGAAGTAAGAAATTATTACTTTAAAGAAAGTAGTTTTATACTTCTGAGTGTTGATGACACAGCTTTGCATCAGTTGATATTCTAGTTTCAAGCATGTTTTACTCAATATAGGTCATACAAATATCAGCAACAAGCGGTAATATCTTACTGAGATCATTTAGGACCAAAACCCTTAAAACAAGTAAAACACTCTAACATAAAATCTGGAGTGAGAAAAATGATCTTATCAGACAGAAAATAAGCAAATATCACCCTTATTTGAGATATGTAATCTTACTTAGATTTTAGTTTTTGCAGTGTACACGTTGGATTTAACCCTAATCAAAGGTTATACGGTGAATGTCACTATCGTAAAAAAACTTGATTTGACTTACCGTATTTTCCGAACCATAGGGCGCACCAGATTATAAGGCGCACTGCCAATGAATGGTCTATTTTTGATCTTTTTTCATATATAAGTCGCACCGGATTATAAGGCGCATTAAAGGAGTCATGTTAGTATTATTATTTTTCTGAATGTAAAACACTTCCTTGTGGTCTACATAACATGTAATGGTAGTTCTTTGGTCAAAATGTTGCATAGATGATGTTTTACAGATCATCTTCAAGCCGCTTTCTGACAGTCGCTTCCGGATGCGCCGTTTTGTGGCCGGTCTTATTTACGTGGCTCACCTTCGGCGGCGTCTTCTCCCCGAACATCTTTGTTGTAGCGGTGTAGCGTGCAAGGACGGGAGTGGAAGAAGTGTCAAAAGATGGCGCTAACTGTTTTAACGACATTCAGACTTTACTTCAATCAATAACGGGGCAGCATCTCCTCATTCGGAAACACCGGAAATGTGTCCCGTGAAAATTATTGGGTGAATAATGTAAACTCACTACACCGGTATGTTTTAGCGCTTCCATGGCGAGTTCACTGACAGATATAAGTAAGAACTTTACACTACTTTATATTAGAAATGGCAACAGCGGAGAATGAATGTCCCATAGCAAGAAGATAGAGGAAAAGAAGAAGCTTATCGACTACGGCGTCACACGGACTACAAAGGCGGACAGGCACCAATTTTCAGGATTTATGCAGATCCCAAATACAGATCAGCAGGTACTAGAAGGTAAGAAACGTTGCTTTTGCATAATATTGCGAAACAAAATGGCAGATAATGTCTTACTTTATGCACACACCATAATAATACTCCTATGTTGAAGCAAAGTACAATCCATCAAGCGGTGTGGCTTCATAGCTTACTAAAGTCGTACTAAAACATTTTGATTGATTTTTAGCGCCGTGTGTAACACTCTATATTTTCAATGGAACATATAAAATGTTAGTGTTGTTTACTTGAGTCATATTGCAGTCTACACCTATCTCTTATGTTTGTCTGACTCTGTTTGAAAATCTACTGGTCACACTTATCATTACACCATGTTCCAAATAAAAGGAGGTTTGTATGATGGCAGTCGCACATAAGAGATACGTGAAGACTGCAATATGATGGCAGTCACACATAAGAGATACGTGTGGACTGCAATATGATGGCAGTCACACATGACAGATATATGTGTGGACTGCAATATGATGGCAGTCACACATAACAAATATGTGTAGACTGCAATATAATGGCAGTCACACATAAGAGATACGTGTAGACTGCAATATGATGGCAGTCACACATAACAAAATACGTGTAGACTGCAATATGATGGCAGTCACACAACAAAATACGTGTAGACTGCAATATAATGGCAGTCACACATAAGAGATACCTGTAGACTGCAATATGATGGCAGTTACACATAAAAAATATGTGTAGACTGCAATATGATGACAGTCACACATAAGAGATACGTGTAGACTGCAATATGATGGCAGTCACACATAATAGATATGTGTAGACTGTAATATGATGGCAGTCACACATAAGAGATATGTGTAGACTGCAATATGATGGCAGTCACACATAAGAGATACGTGTAGACTGCAATATGATGGCAGTCACACATAATAGATATGTGTAGACTGTAATATGATGGCAGTCACACATAAGAGATATGTGTAGACTGCAATATGATGGCAGTCACATCATAATTGATAAGAGATACATGTAGACTGCAATATGATGGCAGTCACACATAACAAATATGTGTAGACTGCAATATAATGGCAGTCACACATAAGAGATACGTGTAGACTGCAATATGATGGCAGTCACACATAACAAAATACGTGTAGACTGCAATATAATGGCAGTCACACATAAAAGATACCTGTAGACTGCAATATGATGGCAGTTACACATAAAAAATATGTGTAGACTGCAATATGATGACACTCACACATAAGAGATACGTGTAGACTGCAATATGATGGCAGTCACACATAATAGATATGTGTAGACTGTAATATGATGGCAGTCACACATAAGAGATATGTGTAGACTGCAATATGATGGCAGTCACACATAAGAGATACGTGTAGACTGCAATATGATGGCAGTCACACATAATAGATATGTGTAGACTGTAATATGATGGCAGTCACACATAAGAGATATGTGTAGACTGCAATATGATGGCAGTCACATCATAATTGATAAGAGATACATGTAGACTGCAATATGATGGCAGTCACACATAAGAGCTACGTGTGGACTGCAATATGATGACAGTCACACATAAGAGCTACGTGTGGACTGCAATATGATGACAGTCACACATAAGAGCTACGTGTGGACTGCAATATGATGACAGTCACACGTAAGAGCTACGTGTGGACTGCAATATGATGGCAGTCGCACATAAGAGATACGTGTAGAGTGCAATATGATGGCAGTCACACATAAGAGATGTGTGTAGACTGCAATATAATGGAAGTCACACATAAGAGATACGTGTAGACTGCAATATGATGGCAGTCACACATAAGAGATACGTGTGGACTGCAATATAATGACAGTCACACACAAGAGATACGTGTAGACTGCAATATAATGGAAGTCACACATAAGAGCTACGTGTGGACTGCAATATGATGGCAGTCACACATAAGAGGTGCATGAAGACTGCAATATGATGACAGTCACGCAAGAGATACGTGTAGACTGCAATATGATGGCAGTCACACATAAGAGATACATGTAGACTGCAATATGATGGCAGTCACACATAAGAGCTACGTGTAGACTGCAATATGATGGCAGTCACACATAAGAGATATGTGTAGACTGCAATATGATGGCAGTCACACATAAGAGATACATGTAGACTGCAATATGATGACAGTCACACAAGAGATACGTGTAGAGTGCAATATGATGGCAGTCACACAAGAGATACATGTAGACTGCAATATGATGGCAGTCACACATAAGAGCTACGTGTAGACTGCAATATGATGGCAGTCACAAATAATAGATATGTGTAGACTGCAATATGATGGCAGTCACACATAAGAGATATGTGTAGACTGCAATATGATGGCAGTCACATCATAATTGATAAGAGATACATGTAGACTGCAATATGATGACAGTCACACATAAGAGATATGTGTCGACTGCAATATGATGGCAGTCGCACATAAGAGATATGTGTAGACTGCAATATGATGGCAGTCACATCATAATTGATAAGAGATACATGTAGACTGCAATATGATGGCAGTCACACATAAGATATATGTATGGACTGCAATATGATGGCAGTCGCACATAAGTGATACGTGGAGACTGCAATATGATGGCAGTCACACATAAGATATATGTATGGACTGCAATAGGATGGCAGTCGCACATAAGTGATACGTGTAGACTGCAATATGATGGCAGTCACACATAAGAGATACGTGTAGACTGCAATATGACTCAAGTAAACAACACCAAAATGTTCTATGTCCCATTGTAAAAATAGAACATTACACACGGCGCTCAAAAATCTATCAAAATGTTTTAGTATGACTTTGGTAAGCTATGAAGCCGCACCGCTTCTGGTACCTTCTGGTACCTGCTGATGTGTATTTGGGATGTCTTGCCATTTGTGACGTTACAACCGTCATTTTGGGAAGAACACATGCCGACCCAACGAGTGAGCCGTGCTTGCAAACGAGCCGGGCGACGTCTTTCACTGTCATCTCCTAAAAGCGTCCGCCTGCTTATCTCCGGCGCCGGGCGGGGGCTCAAAGCGGGAAGCTTTGTCGGACATGCCGAGCTTTTCCGTGTTACACAAAGAAATATTGCCGGTTCTCCCCCCCCCCCCCCCCACCCCCCTTTAAGTGCAGCCCCCCCCCCCAAGCCTTTTTTTCACCGCCTCGTTCACGATTCAAGTTGTCTGTCTGAGAAGTCATTTGAGGAAATATGTGCTGCTCTCTCTCAGCCAGAAGTGGCTTTTGTAAATTGTCAGCCCTCTAAATGTTTCAACCATTCTTTTTTTTTTTTTTCCTCGGCTCCCCCAACTCACGTGTGCTAGAAATTGGAGTGTTGTCATTCACCGCCTATCCCTCGACGCGGTATGACAATTTAATAATTGATTCAATAATGAATAAGTCTGAGTTCATTTTTAAATATTACCCTGCATTCATTTAATGATGACATCATTTTAGTTAAGGAACATCCTTTTTTTTTTTTTTTTAACACCAATACATATTTTATAGCATTTTTTTTTTTTTTACAAATTCCCCCCTCAGAAAACACTTGGCTCTCCAAAAAACAAAGTGATGACCAACAGTACAGTACAGTAGCGTAGTAGGCCTAATCATTCATTAAAAACAGGTGGTAACACTTTAGTATGGAGAACATATTCACCATTAATTAGTTGTTTATTAAAGTAACAAATACTTAATTTTGAGTTATTGGGACACCATAGGGGAACATATAAGGGTTAGGGTTACTAATAAACAATAATTATGAGGTTATTGAGGGAAGACTCTTAGTTGATGGCTTACTGGTTGTATAATAAGGCCATGCAGAATAAGGCATTAATAAGTACTTAATAATGACTGGTTAAGAGACAATATGCTACTAATAAGCAACTAATTAATGGTGAATATGTGTTCCCTATACTAAAGTGTTACCAAACACATATATGTAATATTTTTGGACATATTTCATCCGATCGGAACCATTCCAGTATCAAAACGTTCGGTTTGACCAGGAGTTGTGAGCTCGCAAAAAAAAAAAAAAAAAATTAAAAAAAATATATAATAATAATAATAATAAATAAATAAATAAAAAATAAATAAATAAATAAATAAATAAATAAATATATATATATACAAAACAATTAAAAAAAAATTAAAAAAAAAAAAAATACATAAATAAATACATACATTAAAAAAAAAAAAAATACAAATAAATAAAAATAAAATCCCGGATTACCCGGAAACCCTAGTTTTTGCCCGTTAAAAACGAACGGGCCAATTTTTGTCCCGCATTTCACACCCGATTCGAACCGTTCCACCTTCCACACACTCCACTCACCGTGGACAATCAGACTACCATTTTTCAAGTTTAAAAAAAAATTTCAGGAATTCCCAGTTTTCCAAAGCCCTATTTTTGCCTCTTCCTGGAACATTTTCACAGTCTCCATTTTCAACCCTGTTTGACCTTTCCACCATCAAAACATTCCTCTTAGTTGGGACAAAAAAAAAACGCTCCTATTTTTTTTGTTTTTTTTTACAAATATGCAGTTTTCCCGACGTTCCAGGAATTTCGAAATAGCCATTCTCAATTCAAACTGTTCCTACGTCGACATTTTTCAAACCATTCCCAACATTCCAACACCAACCCATTTATATTATCGAGGACAATTGTGCAAGTAACAGTATTTTCTCAAATTGCCGGGTTTTCCCGAAATTCCCAAATTTCCAGGAAATTCCCATTCAAATGAATGGACGCATTCATTCATAGTTCTGCATATATCTACCATTGGTAACACTTTAGTATGGGGAACATATTGTAAGTAACAGATACTTAATTAAGAGTTATTTGGACACTAGGTAAACATATTGTAAGTAACAAAGAATGGTTAGGGTTAGGGTTAGGGTTAGAGGGTTAGGCTTAGGTTTAGGGTTATGGATGTATAAAAAGGTCATGCAGAATAAGGCATTACTAAGTACTTAATAATGACTAATTAAGAGCCAATATGTTACTAATTTGCATGTTAATAAGCAACTAATTAATGGTGAAATGTGTTCTCCATACTAAAGTGTTACCAAATAAGTATATGAAATATTTTTGGACAGATTTCATCCGATTGGAACCGTTCCAGTATCAAAACGTTCGGCTCGACTAGGAGTTGTAAGATCTCAAAAAAATAAAAAAAATAAAAACATAAAATCCCGGATTACCCAGGAAACATTAGTTTTCCGGTACATTTTGCCCGTTAAAAACGAACGGGCCAATTTACTCCCGCATTTCACACCCGATTCGAACCGTTCCACCGTCCACACACTCCACTCACCGTGGACAATCAGACTATCATTTTCCAAGATTAAAAAAAAATCCAGGAATTCCTGGTTTTCCAAAGCCCTATTTTCGCCTCTTCCTGGAACATTTTTCACAGTCCCCATTTTCAACCCTGTTTGACCTTTCCACCATCAAAACATTCTTCTTAGTTGGGACCAAAAAAACCCTCCTATTTTTTTTATTTTGTTTTACAAATTTGCAGGTTTCCCGACGTTCGAGGAATTTCGAAATAGCCATTCTCAATTCAAACTGTTCCTACGTCAACATTTTTCAACCCATTCCCAACATTCCAACACCAACCCATGCATATTATCTAGGACAATTGTGCTAGTAACAATATTTTCTCAAATTTTCTTGGTTTTCCCGAAATTCCCAAATTTCCAGGAAATTCCCATTCAAATGAATGGACGTATTCATAGTTCTGCAATGCCCAAAATTTTACGCCAGACGCGTATTAGAATGTATTTAGTAACAAACGTATCTTTCAACTTACTGCGTCATGACTTTAACTTTATGAATCATCGTTGCACTAGTTGTTGCCCCTCCAAAAGAAACCTACTACCACTCCACTTCAATTTGAAGACAGCAAAAGTCCATTCCAGATGGTCAATAATAAATATTTTATTTTTATTTTTATTTTTTATATATCTACCATTGGTAACACTTTAGTATGGAGAACATATTCTAAGTAACAAATACTTAATTAAGAGTTATTTGGACACTAGGGGAACATATTGTAAGTAACAAGAAAGGGTTAGGGTTAGAGGGTTAGGCTTAGGTTTAGGGTTATGGTTGTATAATAAGGTCATGCAGAATAAGGCATTACTAAGTACTTAATAATGACTAATTAAGAGCCAATATGTTACCAATTTGCATGTTAATAAGCAACTAATTAATGGTGAATATGTGTTCTCCATACTAAAGTGTTACCAAATAAGTATATGTAATATTTTTGGACAGATTTCATCCGATTGGAACCGTTCCAGTATCAAAACGTTCGGCTCGACCAGAAGTTGTGAGCTCGCCAAAAATTTTTTTTTAAAATAAATAATAATAAATAAATAAAAAATAAATAAATTAAAAAAAATATATATATATATATAAAAATAAAAAATTAAAAATTAAAAATTAAAAAAATAAATAAATACATAAATAAATACATAAATAAATTAAAATAAAATCCCGGATTACCCGGAAACCCTAGTTTTTGCCCGTTGAAAACGAACGGGCCAATTTTCTCCCGCATTTCACACCCGATTCGAAACGTTCCACCTTCCACACACTCCACTCACCGCGGACAATCAGACTACCATTTTTCAAGTTTAAAAAAAAATTCCAGGAATTCCCAGTTTTTCAAAGCCCTATTTTTGCCTCTTCCTGGAACATTTTCACAGTCCCCATTTTCAACCCTGTTTGACCTTTCCACCTTCAAAACATTCCTCTTAGTTGGGACACAAAAAAACGCTCCTATTTTTTTTTTTTTTTTTACAAATTTGCAGTTTTCCCGACGTTCCAGGAATTTCGAAATAGCCATTCTCAATTCAAACTGTTCCTACGTCAACATTTTTCAACACATTCCCAACATTCCAACACCAACCCATTCATATTATCTAGGACAATTGTGCTAGTAACAATATTTTGTAAAATTTTCGGATTTTCCCGAAATTCCCAAATTTCCAGGAAATTCCCATTCAAATGAATGGACGTATTCATAGTTCTGCAAAGCCCAAAATTTTACGCCAGACGCGTATTAGAATGTATTTAGTAACAAACGTATCTTTCAACTTACTGCGTCATGACCTTAACTTTATGAATCATCGTTGCACTAGTTGTTGCCCCTCCAAAAGAAACCTACTACCACTCCACTTCAATTTGAAGACAGCAAAAGTCCATTCCAGATGGTCAATAATAAATATTTTATTTTTATTTTTATTTTTTATATATCTACCATTGGTAACACTTTAGTATGGAGAACATATTCTAAGTAACAAATACTTAATTAAGAGTTATTTGGACACTAGGGGAACATATTGTAAGTAACAAGAAAGGGTTAGGGTTAGAGGGTTAGGCTTAGGTTTAGGGTTATGGTTGTATAATAAGGTCATGCAGAATAAGGCATTACTAAGTACTTAATAATGACTAATTAAGAGCCAATATGTTACCAATTTGCATGTTAATAAGCAACTAATTAATGGTGAATATGTGTTCTCCATACTAAAGTGTTACCAAATAAGTATATGTAATATTTTTGGACAGATTTCATCCGATTGGAACCGTTCCAGTATCAAAACGTTCGGCTCGACCAGAAGTTGTGAGCTCGCCAAAAAATTTTTTTTAAAATAAATAATAATAAATAAATAAAAAATAAATAAATTAAAAAAAATATATATATATATATATAAAAATAAAAAATTAAAAATTAAAAATTAAAAAAATTAATAAATACATAAATAAATACATAAATAAATTAAAATAAAATCCCGGATTACCCGGAAACCCTAGTTTTTGCCCGTTGAAAACGAACGGGCCAATTTTCTCCCGCATTTCACACCCGATTCGAAACGTTCCACCTTCCACACACTCCACTCACCGCGGACAATCAGACTACCATTTTTCAAGTTTAAAAAAAAATTCCAGGAATTCCCAGTTTTTCAAAGCCCTATTTTTGCCTCTTCCTGGAACATTTTCACAGTCCCCATTTTCAACCCTGTTTGACCTTTCCACCTTCAAAACATTCCTCTTAGTTGGGACACAAAAAAACGCTCCTATTTTTTTATTTTTTTTTACAAATTTGCAGTTTTCCCGACGTTCCAGGAATTTCGAAATAGCCATTCTCAATTCAAACTGTTCCTACGTCAACATTTTTCAACACATTCCCAACATTCCAACACCAACCCATTCATATTATCTAGGACAATTGTGCTAGTAACAATATTTTGTAAAATGTTCGGATTTTCCCGAAATTCCCAAATTTCCAGGAAATTCCCATTCAAATGAATGGACGTATTCATAGTTCTGCAAAGCCCAAAATTTTACGCCAGACGCGTATTAGAATGTATTTAGTAACAAACGTATCTTTCAACTTACTGCGTCATGACCTTAACTTTATGAATCATCGTTGCACTAGTTGTTACCAATCCAAAAGAAACTTACTACCACTTTACTTCAATTTGAAGACAGCAAAAGTCCATTCCAGATGGTTAATAATAAATAGTTTATTTTATTTTTATTTTTTATATATCTACCATTGGTAACACTTTAGTATGGAGAACATATTCTAAGTAACAAATACTTAATTAAGAGTTATTTGGACACTAGGGGAACATATTGTAAGTAACAAAAAAAGGGTTTGGGTTAGGGTTAGGGTTAGAGGGTTAGGCTTAGGTTTAGGGTTATGGATGTATAATAAGGTCATGCAGAATAAGGCATTACTAAGTACTTAATAATGACTAATTAAGAGCCAATTTGTTACTAATTTGCATGTTAATAAGCAACTAATTAATGGTGAAATGTGTTCTCCATACTAAAGTGTTACCAAATAAGTATATGTAATATTTTTTGACAGATTTCATCCGATCAGCACCGTTCCAGTATCAAAACGTTCGGCTCGACCAGGAGTTGTGAGATCTCCAAAAAAATTTAAAAAATATAATAAAATCCCGGATTTCCCGGAAACCTTAGTTTTCCGGTGCATTTTGCCCGTTGAAAACGAACGGGCCAATTTACTCCCGCATTCCACACCCGATTTGAACCGTTCCACCGTCCACACACTCCACTCACCGTGGACAATCAGACTACCATTTTCCAAGTTAAAAAAAAAAAATCCAGGAATTCCCCGTTTTCCAAAGCCCTACATTTTCTCTTGATTTTTTTTTTTTTTGTTGATATTTCAATCTTTGCCATAATCTACGTTTCTATAATCACGGTTGAATTGTAAATGTTTCTTACGAAGATGACACATATTTAAAACAGCTGTTTTGTGCCTGTCTCCATGGAAACACATTCAGTTCCTCCTTCCCCGCCTCTGTCACTTCTTATCGCTTTTTTGTTGTCTAACGGGTGTTTGGTGGAAATGAGCTAATTACCAGCGAGGGAGGAAGGGAAGCCCTGCTGAGCGGGATGGCAGGTGGTGGTGGTGGTGGTGGTGGTGGGGGTGGTAGGGTGTCTCTTCTTTTTGATTTAAAAGTGTTGGTTTAATGCTTCCTGTTGCATGGCGGCTCGTTAAGTCGTTTCTTTGGTTTTTTTTAATGTTTCATCTTTTGGGCTTTCAAGAAAAGTAAATAGCAGAAAGGACATTATTATTGTTGTTGTTGGCTGATGACATGTTTTCTCTCTGTCCCACTTCATTTGCAACATCAGGCTTGAATTGATGCTCACACGGCGCTCATTGAAATGGCAGAAAAATCTAAACGCCTTTTTCCATGATGGATTGTTTTGTGAGGACAATCAACTTGGGTCAACTAAGGGACGTCAGGGAAGCTTGATCCGGATTTGTTAAATGTAAACATGGAAGTTCATTTGTGTCTTTGTTACAAAATGTTTTTGTTTTTTTTACATTAAATTATGCTGCCAAGAACATTTACTGTAAAAAAAAGAAAAATCTGTGTAAAAATGTAGGTTATAAAAGTGCAGTGTATAAAAGTTCAGGGTATACAAATTCAGTGTATAAAAGGTATTTTTATACTTTTACACTTAGTGTAAAAAAAATGTCAGTGTATAATAATTTAGTGCAAAAACAACTAATGTATACAAATTCAGTGTAAAAAAAATCAGTGTATAAAAATTATGTGTATAAAAATACAGGGTATAAAAATACATTGTAAAAAATTCAGTGTATAAAAAATCAGTGTAAAAATAGTGTAAAGAAATTCAGTATATAAAAATTATGTGTACAAAAAATCAGTGTATGAAAATACAGTGTTAAAAAATTAAGTGTATAAAAATTCAGTTTAAAAAAAATCAGTGTATAAAAATACAGGGTATAAAAATACACTGTAAAACATCAGTGTAAAAATACTGTAAAGAAATTCAGTATATAAAAATTCTGTGTATAAAAATTTAGTGTAAAAACAATTAATGTATACAAATTCAGTGTAAAAAAAATCCGTGTATAAAAATTCAGTGTAAAAAAATATCGGTGTATAAAAATTCAGTATATAAAGATACAAGGTATACAAATACAGTGTAAAAAAATCATTGTATAAAAATGTAGTGTAAAAACAATTAATGTATAAAAAATCAGTGTATATAAATTCAGTGTAAAAAAAATCACTCTATAAAAATTCAGTTAAAAAAAAAGTGTACAAAAAAATCAGTGTATAAAAATCAATTGTGTTAAAAAATGAAGTGTATAAAATTTCAGTGAAAAAAAAATCAGTGTAAAGAAATTCAGTGTATAAAAATTCAGTGTAAAAAAAAATCAGTGTATAAATATTTAGTGTATAAAAAATCAGTGTCTAAAATAGTGTAAAGAAATTCAGTATATAAAAATTCTGGCTATAAAAATTTAGTGTAAAAAAAATTAATGTATACAAATTCAGTGTAAAAAAATCAGTGTATGAAAATTCAGTGCAAAAAATATATTGTAGCGTCCCGGAAGAGTTAGTACTACAAGGGATTCTAGGTATTTTTTCTGTTGTGTTACGGTGCGGATGTTCTCCCGAAATGTGTTTGTCATTCTTGTTTGGTGTGGGTTCACAGTGTGGCGCATATTTGTAACAGTGTTAAAGTTGTTTATACCCTCAGTGTGACCTGTATGGCTGTTGAACAAGTATGTCTTGCATCAATTCGTAATGAGTAAAGCCGGTAGATATTATGTGACTGGGATGGCATGCACGTAAAGGAAGTGCCTTAAAGGTTTATTGTCTCTCTGTACCTCTCCCTACGTCCGTGTACACAGCGGCGTTTAAAAACGTCATACATTTTACTTTTAAAAACCGATACCGATAATAACGAAACCGATACCGATAATTTCTGATATTACATTTTAAAGCATTTATCGATATTATCGGACATCCCTAATTTGGAGCCTTTATTAGGTCAATAATACAGAACAACGTTGATTTTGATTTATTATTATTTTCGAGAAAAGACAGTTTTGAGGAAAAAAACAACAACTTTTATTCCATTTTTAATGGGTTTTTTGTAATAGTATTTCTATAATGTGCCGTGGACCGTTTATGTTGCAAATGACTTCACTTTGGACACCCGTGTATTATAATGAGAAAATACTGTAGCTAATAATTGGTGCATGCATTACTACTTTATACTGCCATGATTTATTGAGTACAGTATGTACAGTACGTCTCCTTTTATTCCTTTGAACTCCTGCTGACTCGGAACCTTTGCTGGCATCCTGATTCTCTTCCAATCTTCCTTTACAAGATAAGCGAGTACGCCGTGGGCTTTAAAAAAATTTTTTTTAAAAATGGCGGCCCCGGAGAGCCGACACGGCCTGCAGAGGCCCCCAGCAGGGAATCTTCAGCGTTGCAGAGTGTGCGATGTTATTACTCTTTAATGCCCGTGTGGAGAAACCGCTGGTGTGCTCGTTTGCTGAGGCGTCCTGAAGGTCAGCAGGTAGAACATGAAGACATCCTGCCTGTAGGAAGATGCTGCAGTCATGATGCACACACAAAAACAATGTTTGGCATCAAAAATATTATTTTATTGTGCAGTCATGTCAGCCGTTTGGGAATTCTGCTGGCCATAATGGATCTTTGGCTAGTATTTTGTCGTCGGTCATTAAAAAACAGCGGAAACCTTCTGTCATATTTCGGATCTCTGAGGTCCTCAAAAACAGCTGATGGTTTTGATGACATTAATTCAATGTCAGGTTGATTTGACCATTGAAATTTGGCAATTTTCCAACCAATATTTTACAACACAAACATAACGTTGAAACAACATGCTTTTTGACGACGTTATTTCAATGTCAGGTTGTGACGTTGATTTGACCATTGAAATTTGGTCATGTTCCCAACCAATATTCTACAACACAAACATAACGTTGAAACAACATGCTTTTTGACGACATTTAATCAATGCTGGGTTGTGACGTTGATTAGACCATTGAATTTTGGTCATTTCCCAACCAATATTCTACGACACAAACCTAACGTTGAAAGAACATGCTTTTTGACGACGTTATTTCAATGTCAGGTTGTGACGTTGATTTGACCATTGAAATTTGGTAATTTCCCAACCAATATTCTACAACACAAACATAACGTTGAAACAACATGCTTTTTGACGACGTTTAATCAATGTTGGGTTCTGACGTTAATTTGACCATTGAATGTTGGTCATTTTCCCAACCAATATTCAACAACACAAACATAACGTTGAAACAACATGCTTTTTGACTACATTTAGTCAATGTTGGGTTCTGACGTTGATTTGACCATTGAATTTTGGTCATTTTCCAAACCAATATTCTACAACACAAACCTAACGTTAAAACAACATGCTTTTTGACGACATTTAATCAATGTTGGGTTCTGAAGTTGATTTGACCATTGAATTTTGGTCATTTTCCCAACCAATATTCTGCAACACAAACCTATTGTTGAAACAACATGCTTTTTGACAACGTTTAATCAATGTTGGGTTCTGAAGTTGATTTGACCATTGAATTTTGGTCATTTTCCCAACCAATATTCTACAACACAAACCTAACGTTGAAACAACATGCTTTTTGACGACGTTTAATCAATGTTGGGTTCTGACGTTGATTTGACCATTGAATGTTGGTCATTTTCCCAACCAATATTCAACAACACAAACCTAACGTTGAAACAACATGCTTTTTGACAACGTTTAGTCAATGTTGGGTTCTGACGTTGATTTGACCATTGAATTTTGGTCATTTTCCCAACCAATATTCTACGACACAAACCTAACGTTGAAACAACATGCTTTTTGACGACGTTTAATCAATGTTGGGTTCTGACGTTAATTTGACCATTGAATGTTGGTCATGTTCCCAACCAATATTCTACGACACAAACATAACGTTGGAACAACATGCTTTTTGACGACATTTAATCAATGTTGCGTTCTGACGTTGATTTGACCATTGAATTTTGGTCATTTCCCAACCAATATTCTGCGACACAAACCTAACGTTGAAACAACATGCTTTTTGACGACGTTATTTCAATGTCAGGTTGTGACGTTGATTTGACCATTGAAATTTGGTCATTTTCCCAACCAATATTCTACGACACAAACATAACGTTGGAACAACATGCTTTTTGACGACATTTAATCAATGCTGGGTTCTGACCTTGATTTGACCATTTAATTTCCCAACCAATATTCTACGTTTGTACAACACAAATACACCTTTGAAACAACATGCTTTTTGACGACGTTTAATCAATGTTGGGTTCTGACGTTGATTTGACCATTGAATTTTGGTCATTTCACGACCAATATTCTACGACACAAATACAACCTTAAAACAACATGCTTTTTGACGACGTTTAATCAGTGTTGGTTTCTGACGTTGATTTGACCATTGAATTTTGGTCATTTCACAACCAATATTCGACAAGACCAACACAATGTTGAAACAACATGCTTTTTGACAACGTTTAATCAATGTTGGGTTCTGACGTTGATTGACCATTGAATTTTGGTCATTTCACAACCAATATTCTACAAGACCAATACAATGTTGAAACAACATGCTTTTTGACAACGTTTAATCAATGTTGGGTTCTGACGTTGATTCGACCATTGCATTTTGGTCATTTCACAACCAATATTCTACAACACAAACCTAACGTTGAAACAACATGCTTTTTGACAACATTTAATCAATGTTGGGTTCTGTCGTTGATTTGACCATTTAGTTTTGGTCATTTTCCCAACCAATATTCTACAACACAAATACACCGTTGAAACAACATGCCTTTTGATGACGTTATTTCAATGTCAGGTTGTGACGTTGATTTAACCATTGAATTTTGGTCATTTCACAACCAATATTTTACAACACAAATACAATGTTAAATTAACATGTTTTTTGACAACATTTAATCAATGTTGGATTCTGATGTAGATTTGACCTTTCTAATTCGGTAATTTCACAACCAATATTCTCCAACACAAATACAACAATGAAACAACATGCTTTTTGACATTGTTTAATCAATTTTGGGTTCTGACATTGATTTGACCATTGAATTTTGATCATATCACAACCAATATTCTACAGCACGAACATAACGTTGAAACATGTTGGGTTCTGACGTTGATTTGACCATTGAATTTTGTTAATTTCCCCAACCAATATCCTACAACAGAAATACAACGTTGAAACAACATGCTTTCTGACGACATTTAATCAATGCTGGGTTCTGATATTGATTTGACCATTGAAATGTGGTCTTTTCCCAACCAATATTCTGCAACACAAATTCCAAAATGAAACAACATGCTTTTTGACATTGTTTAATCAATGTCGGGTTCTGACGTTGATTTGACCATCAAATTTTGGTCATTTTCCCGACCAATATTCTACAAGACAAACATAACATTGAAACAACATGCTTATTGACTATGTTTAATCAATGTTGGGTTCTGACGTTGATTGGACCATTGAATTTCGATCATATCACAACCAATATTCTACAGCACAAACATAACGTTGAAACGACATGTTGGGTTCTGACGTTGATTTGACCATTGAGTTTTGTTAATTTTTCTAACCAATATTCTACAACACAAATACAACGTTGAAACAACATGCTTTTTGACGACGTTTAATCAATGTCGGGCTCTGACGTTAATTTGACCATTGACATTTGGTCATTTCACAACCAATTTTCCACAGCACAAACATAACGTTGAAACAACATGTTGGGTTCTGATGTTGATTTGACCATTGAGTTTTGGTAATTTTCCCAACCGATATTCTACAACAGAAATACAACGTTGAAACAACATGCTTTTTGACGACGTTTAATCAATGCTGGGTTCTGACGTTGATTTGACCATTGAGTTTTGGTAATTTTCCCAACCAATATTCTACAACACAAATACAACGTTGAAACAACATGCTTTTTGACAACCTTTAATCAATGTCAGGTTGTGGCGTTGATTTGATTATTGAATTTTGGTCATTTCCCGACCAACAACGTTAGACATCAACGTTGTCTGAATTAACAAGCGCGACTATTTTGCAACGTTGTTAAAAAATCAGTTCTGAAGGACATGTACGTATAATCAACGTTGTATCAATGTCTGGTGCCTGCTGGGTATGTCACACGGAGGATGTTTGTCTCGGGTTTTTTCAGTCGTCTGCACCGTTCTGTGGACTTTGCCAAAAAAGTGCCAAGAGCGTCTTTTGACCGAGACATCATTGTTTCATCCCATAGTCCTCACGCCGCCTTCATGACGCTCATTTGTCTGAGCTCATTTCACAGTCTGCAAGAGAAGCTGCTGGATACATCCTCAACACAAGAGGATTTGTTCACCTCGTATTCTTAGCCCAGCTGACTTGTTTTGCCACGCTGTTTTTGGGACGCCGCTTTGTCGGAATGTGCTTCGTGTAGTACATACAGTAGACAAGGTTGCATTTTTTGCCTCATTCCTGGGAGAACAAGCATTTTGTCGGTAGGTCGACAAAAACAGCAAAGCAAACCTGTGAAATAGAGGATATTTGGCAATAATGTTTTTAGTAGGTCCTTAAAAACAGCAATGTTCTACAACACAAATACAACGTTGAAACAACATGCTTTTTGACAACATTTAATCAATGTTGAATTCTGGCATTGATTTGACCATTGAAATTTGGCCATTTTCCAAACCAATATTCTACCACACAAACATAACGTTGAAACAACATGCTTTTTGACCACGTTAATTCAAAGTCAGGTTGTGACGTTGATTTGACCTTTGAAATGTGGTCATTTTCCCAACCAATACTCTACAACACAAACCTAATGTTGAAACAACATGCTTTTTGACGACGTTTAATCAATGTTGGGTTCTGACGTTGATTTGACCATTGAATTTTGGTCATTTTCCCAACCAATATTCTACAACACAAATACAACGTTGAAACAACATGCTTTTTGACGACGTTTAGTCAACGTTAGGTTGTGACATTGATTTGACCATTGAAATGTGGTCATTTTCCCAACCAACATTCTACAACACAAACCTAACATTGAAACAACATGCTTTTTGACAACGTTTAATCAATGTTGGGTTCTAACATTGATTGGACCATTGAAATTTGGTCATTTTCCCAACCAATATTCTACAACACAAATACAACATTGAAACAACATGCTTTTTGAAAACTTCTAATCAATGTTGGATTCTGGCATTGATTTGACCATTGAAATTTGGTCATGTTCCCAACCAATATTCAACAACACAAACATAACGTTGAAACAACATGCTTGTTGACGACGTTTAGTCAACGTTAGGTTGTGACATTGATTTGACCATTGAAATGTGGTCATTTTCCCAACCAACATTCTACAACACAAACCTAACGTTGAAACAACATGCTTTTTGACAACGTTTAATCAATGTTGGGTTCTGAAGTTGATTTGACCATTGAATGTTGGTCATTTTCCCAACCAATATTCAACAACACAAACATAACGTTGAAACAACATGCTTTTTGACAATGTTTAGTCAATGTTGGGTTCTGACGTTGATTTGACCATTGAAATTTGGTCATTTTCCCAACCAATATTCTACAACACAAATACAACATTGAAACAACATGCTTTTTGACAACTTCTAATCAATGTTGGGTTCTGGCATTGATTTGACCATTGAAATTTGGTCATTTTCCCAACCAATATTCAACAACACAAACATAACGTTGAAACAACATGCTTTTTGACAACGTTTAGTCAATGTTGGGTTCTGACGTTGATTTGACCATTGAAATTTGGTCATTTTCCCAACCAATATTCTACAACACACATACAACATTGAAACAACATGCTTTTTGACAACTTCTAATCAATGTTGGATTCTGGCATTGATTTGACCATTGAAATTTGGTCATGTTCCCAACCAATATTCAACAACACAAACATAACGTTGAAACAACATGCTTTTTGACAACGCTTAGTCAATGTTGGGTTCTGACGTTGATTTGACCATTGAATGTTGGTCATTTTCCCAACCAATATTCAACAACACAAACATAACGTTGAAACAACATGCTTTTTGACAACATTTAGTCAATGTTGGGTTCTGACGTTGATTTGACCATTGAATTTTAGTCATTTTCCAAACCAATATTTTACAACACAAACCTAACGTTAAAACAACATGCTTTTTGACAACGTTTAATCAATGTTGGGTTCTGACGTTGATTTGGCCATTGAATGTTGGTCATTTTCCCAACCAATATTCAACAACACAAACATAACGTTGAAACAACATGCTTTTTGACAACGCTTAGTCAATGTTGGGTTCTGACGTTGATTTGGCCATTGAATGTTGGTCATTTTCCCAACCAATATTCAACAACACAAACATAACGTTGAAACAACATGCTTTTTGACAACGTTTAATCAATGTTGGGTTCTGACGTTGATTTGACCATTGAAATTTGGTCATTTTCCCAACCAATATTCTACAACACACATACAACATTGAAACAACATGCTTTTTGACAACTTCAAATCAATGTTGGATTCTGGCATTGATTTGACCATTGAAATTTGGTCATGTTCCCAACCAATATTCAACAACACAAACATAACGTTGAAACAACATGCTTTTTGACAACGCTTAGTCAATGTTGGGTTCTGACGTTGATTTGACCATTGAATGTTGGTCATTTTCCCAACCAATATTCAACAACACAAACATAACGTTGAAACAACATGCTTTTTGACAACATTTAATCAATGTTGGGTTCTGACGTTGATTTGACCATTGAAATTTGGTCATTTTCCCAACCAATATTCTACAACACACATACAACATTGAAACAACATGCTTTTTGACAACTTCAAATCAATGTTGGATTCTGGCATTGATTTGACCATTGAAATTTGGTCATGTTCCCAACCAATATTCAACAACACAAACATAACGTTGAAACAACATGCTTTTTGACAACGCTTAGTCAATGTTGGGTTCTGACGTTGATTTGACCATTGAATGTTGGTCATTTTCCCAACCAATATTCAACAACACAAACATAACGTTGAAACAACATGCTTTTTGACAACATTTAGTCAATGTTGGGTTCTGACGTTGATTTGACCATTGAATTTTAGTCATTTTCCAAACCAATATTTTACAACACAAACCTAACGTTAAAACAACATGCTTTTTGACAACGTTTAATCAATGTTGGGTTCTGACGTTGATTTGGCCATTGAATGTTGGTCATTTTCCCAACCAATATTCAACAACACAAACATAACGTTGAAACAACATGCTTTTTGACAACGCTTAGTCAATGTTGGGTTCTGACGTTGATTTGGCCATTGAATGTTGGTCATTTTCCCAACCAATATTCAACAACACAAACATAACGTTGAAACAACATGCTTTTTGACAACGTTTAATCAATGTTGGGTTCTGACGTTGATTTGACCATTGAATTTTGGTCATTTTCCCAACCAATATTCTGCAACACAAACCTAACGTTGAAACAACATGCTTTTTGACAACATTTAATCAATGTTGGGTTCTGACGTTGATTTGACCATTGAAATTTGGTCATTTTCCCAACCAATATTCAACAACACAAACATAACGTTGAAACAACATGCTTTTTGACAACGTTTAGTCAATGTTGGGTTCTGACGTTGATTTGACCATTGAATTTTGGTCATTTTCCAAACCAATATTCTACAACACAAATACAATGTTGAAACAACATGCTTTTTGACGACGTTTAGTCAACGTTAGGTTGTGACATTGATTTGACCATTAAAATGTGGTCATTTTCCCAACCAATATTGTACAACACAAACCTAACGTTGAAACAACATGCTTTTTGACTACATTTAATTAATGTTGGGTTCTGACGTTGATTTGACCATTGAATTTTGGTCATTTTCCCTACCAATATTCTGCAACATAAACCTAACGTTGAAACAACATCCTTTTTGACAACGTTGAATCAATGTTGGGTTTTGAAGTTGATTTGACCATTGAATTTTGGTCATTTTCCCAAACCTAACATTGAAACAATATGCTTTTTGACCACGTTTAATCAATGTTGGGTTCTGACGTTGATTTGACCATTGAATTTTTGTAATTTTCCCAACCGATATTCTACAACACAAACCTAACGTTGAAACAACATGCTTTTTGATGACATTTAATCAATGTTGGGTTCTGGCGTTGATTTGACCATTGAATTTTAGTCATTTTCCAACCAGTATTCTTCGCTCACAATTTAAGTGAGGGATGAGGCAAAACCCTAACACTGTACATGTCATGTAAGGTTGCAGCTGGAGTTGGGCTGATTTTCCTCAAGAGCAGGATCAGAAATGTGTACTTCTGGTTGTTTGTGTCCATAAATGAGCCAATCTGGGCTGAAGGCTGTCTCAACTTGTTAGACATTATGAAAAAAACTCATGCACTTCAAGGCCTGAAGAGAAATTGAAGAACGCATCATTTTATGATTAGATTGTTCCGTCTTCATGACTACGACCTAATCCACACATCCCTGCTCCGACTGTCTAATTCAATTAATTTAAACCCGAGCACAAATCCCGGGATTTTCCCTGCAAATGAAAGGCGAGATGTGCCTTGTCCTGGCGTGATGTCATTTGATATGCAAGACTGGAAATGATCCCTAGATTTGCACGTTTTAATTTGATCAGAGGGCTTCCGGATTAGCAGCGTGCGTTTTCTCGGCGTTCGCCAAATGGGACGGAGGGTCTGGCCGGGACCCGCCATGATGCTTTCTGGCGCTATTGACTTGCACATAAAATCATACTCATTAACAGGAAGCCAGATAAGATATTTCTGCTTTTTTAGGTTAGGGCTAGTGTCTTAGTTCCAAGAGTTGTTGTCAGAATATTGTAAATGCTGTAATTATTGGCCGCTACTAATTCATTTGGAGTGCATGAGAAAGTAAAAAAAGTACGGATATGTACACATGTAATATGTATGTATGTATGTATGTATGTATATGTATACATATATGTATGTATACATGTATGTATATGTATACATGTATGTATGTATACATGTATGTATGTATGTACCGTAATTTCCGGACTATAAGCCGCTACTTTTTCCCCTCGTTCTGGTCCCTGCGGCTTATACAAGGGTGCGGCTTATATACGGCCTGTTCTTCTCCGACACCGACGAAGAGGATTTCGGTGGTTTTAGTACGCAGGAGGAAGACGATGACACAATGATTAAAAGACTGACTTTTCATATACCGGTAGGCTGGTTATTTTGATAACGTACAGGCGAGCACTTTGTATTACTTGGCAGCGTTGTATTATTTGTACTCTGCACGAATGCTGTTCGCCATGTCAAAGATGTGAAAGTTGGATTGAAAGATTTATTGTTAATAAATGGGACGCTTTGCGTTCCCAAACAGTCATCTCTGTCCCGACAATCCCCTCCGTGGTAGCAGGAACCCCTATATACTACGCTAATTACACATCAAAACCCTGCGGCTTATAGTCGGGTGCGGCTTATATATGGAGCAATCTGTATTTTCCCCTCAATTTAGCTGGTGCGGCTTATAGTCAGGTGAGGCTTATAGTCCGGAAATTACGGTATACATGTATGTATATGTATACATGTATGTATGTATACATATATGTATATGTATATATGTATGTATGTATACATCTATTTATATGTATACATCTATGTATATGTATACATGCATGTATATGTTTACATGTATGTATACATGTATACATGCATTTATATGTATACATGTATACATGTATGTATGTATGTATATGTATGTATGTATGTATATGTATACATGTATGTATGTATACATGTATGTATATGTATGTATGTATACATCTATGTATATGTATACATACATACATGTATACATGCATGTACAGTGGGGCAAAAAAGTATTTAGTCAGCCACCCATTGACAATCAATGGGTGGCTGACTAAATACTTTTTTGCCCCACTGTATATGTATACATGTATGTATGTATATGTGTACATTAGGGTTGTGAACGATAAACCGATGCGACCGAGTATTCGATTCAACAAGTGAGCGATTAGATTGCATCGGTAGCAGACTCCTCAATCAATGTGAATAATCCATGAATTCCTAGCTGAATGGGTTATAGAGTCATGGATCGGTTATCGCGAGACTTTGCATGGGTTGGTTAGATTACAATATGCGTCAGCGTCTCTAAAACAACGCGAGAGTTGAAGCTACTCGCCAAACGCGGTAGCCGCCTAGCTGGTATTAGCACGAGTGATAAACAAGAGACAACACGGAAAATGAAGGTGGAGGAGAACGAAAGCGTCAGTCTGACCGAAGGTGATAATGGACCGAGAAAGATTTTCAAAAAACCCACTACAGTGGTGGAAAGAGCACAGCAGGACTTGCCACTGCTGTCATCTCTAGCTAAAAGATACCTCTGCGTGCCGGGAAACGCACCCCTGCCGTAAAATGCACCCCCTGACGCGGGAGCGCGCTTACGTCACTCGTCTAGAAAAGTATATCTAAACTCGGCTGTAATGATCGAAGTGGCTGAAATCGCCTCTTTTGGCATAAAAAAGTACATAAAGTGAAATAATCCAAGTTTTCTTTACCTGCGGATGGATTAAAAATTGATTTCGCCGTCATTCAAGTGGCTGAAATCGCCTCTTTGGGCATGAAAAAGTACATGAAGTGAAAGACACGGAATGTGAACGTGTGTTCAGTACTGCGGGAGACATTGTTTCCACAAAACCTAGTCTGCTCAAACATGAGCATGTGGATCAGTTGATTTTCCTTAAAAAAATCTGCCCTCCAAAAAAACAGAGGACAGTGATGATGAAAATGCACAGGCATCGTGTAAGTGAACTACTGCTTTTTGACCTGGGAAACGTTACCTCTCACACAGTAGTTTGATTTTTATTTTTACATATGTATTTATTTTCTCTATTCTTTTACACAAAGCACTTGTCACTGTGCTCATTGTTGCCACATTTTGAGATGTGTACTTGGTGTGTAACTTGTTTTCATTGTAATGTTGCACCTTTGTTACCTACCTCTAGTGTTCATTATTACCTACCTCTAGTGTTCATTGTTACCTACCTCTAGTGTTCATTGTTATCTACCTCTAGTGTTCAAAACACTATATGCTCAGGTTGAAATATTGAATCTTTGTTACCTACCTCTAGTGTTCATTGTTACCTACCTCTAGTGTTCGTTGTTACCTACCTCTAGTGTTCAAAACACTATATGCTCAGGTTGAAATATTGAATCTTTGTTACCTACCTCTATTGTTCATTGTTACCTACCTCTAGTGTTCAAAACACTATATGCTCAGGTTGAAATATTGAATCTTTGTTACCTACCTCTAGTGTTCAAAACTATGCTCAGGCTGAAATATTGCACTTTGTTGTTACTATTCTGTGCTACTTTTACCTCTGGAGTTCCCATCCTACAATTCAGCCAGACTTTCTTTGGTCCATGTCTAAAGATAAATACATTGACATGTGATGTTGTTGTTCTGTTTTTTTTGCCAGTGCCGTAAAGCCACAATGCTTGGGGATTTGGAGTCTTGAATATTAACCGTCAAATCGAATCGTATCGTTCAGAATCGAATCTAATCGAATCGGTCTGTAATAAAAGGATATCGTTTTTGGATCGAATCGTAACCTGTGTATCTAGATGCATATCGAATCGTTTATCAGAGAGAGATGTGCAACCCTAGTGTACATGTATGTAGGTATACATGTATGTATATGTATACATGTATGTATGTATACATCTATGTATATGTATACATGTATGTATGTATACATCTATGTATATGTATACATGTATGTATGTATACATCTATGTATATGTATACATGTATGTATGTATACATCTATGTATATGTATGTATGTATACATGTATGTATATGTTTACATGTATGTATGTATGTATGTATACATGTATTTATATGTATACATGTATGTATATGTATACATGTATGTATATGTATACATGTATGTATGTATACATGTATGTATATGTATACATGTATGTATACATCTATGTATATGTATACATGTATGTATGTATGTATACATGTATGTATATGTATACATGTATGTATGTATGTATATATATATGTATGTATATGTATACATGTATGTATGCATACATGTATGTATATGTATACATGTATGTATGTATACATGTATGTATATGTATACATGTATGTATGTATACATGTATGTATATGTATAAATGCATGTATGTATACATGTATGTATATGTATACATGTATGTATGTATACATGTATGTATATGTATACATGTATGTATGTATACATGTACGTATATGTATACATGTATGTATGTATACATCTATGTATATGTATACATGTATGTATATATACATGTATGTATATGTATACATGTATGTATGCATGTATACATGTATGTATATGTATACATGTATGTATGTATGTATACATGTATGTATATGTATACATGTATGTATGTATGTATACATGTATGTATATGTATACATGTATGTATGCATACATGTATACATATGTATACATGTATGTATGTATACATGTATGTATATGTATACATGTATGTATGTATACATGTATGTATATGTATACATGTATGTGTGTATACATGTATGTATATGTATACATGTATGTATGTATACATGTACGTATATGTATACATGTATGTATGTATACATCTATGTATTTGTATACATGTATGTATGTATGCATACATGTATGTATATGTATACATGTATGTATGTATACATGTATGTATATGTATACATGTATGTATGTATACATGTATGTATATGTATACATGTATGTATGTATACATGTATGTATATGTATACATGTATGTGTGTATGTATGTATACATGTATGTATATGTATACATGTATGTATGTATACATCTATGTATAAGTATACATGTATGTATGTATACATCTATGTGTATGTATACATGTATGTATGTATACATGTATGTATATGTATACATGTATGTATGTATACATGTATGTATATGTATACATGTATGTATTTGTATAGATGTATGTATATGTATATAAACATGTATGTATACATGTATATATGTATACTAGCAGTGTAACGGTACACTAAAAAAAAAAAATGTTTTTTTTTTTTTTTTTTTTTTGATTTCTTGTGCGGCCCGGTACCAATGTACCTGTCCGCGGCCCGGTGGTTGGGGACCACTGATATAGAGGATATTCGACTATATATTTTTTTTCAGTAGTTCCTCAAAACAACACATCATATAGAGGATCTTTGACTCGAGTGTTTTTGCAGTATATCCGTAAAGACAGTGTCAGTCATGTTTTATCGGATCTTTGGCGAGTGTTTTTTCCCAGGGTCTCAAACACAACAGGAATCCTGTCATATAGAGGATCTCTGACTAGTGTGTTTGCAGTAGGTCCCGAAAAACAGTGGTAGTCCCGTCATTGAGAGGATCTTTGACTATATTGTTTTTGTGCAGTACGTCCTTAGAAACAGCAATAGTAGTGTTATATAGAGGATCTTTGACAGACACTGTGTCAGTAGTTCTTAAAAAACAGAGCATCTTTGATGACAGTGTTTTTGCAATAGAGACAGCTATAACCATGTCATATAAAGGATCTTTGACTATCATTTTTTTAAGTAGATTTTCAAAAACAACAATATGCTCTTAAAATGAAGGCACATAAATAAGAAATACGCAATAAATGCTTCATAAAGTGTAAAAAAATAGTGCAAAGGGTGAAAATGTAAACATAGAGCAACCTGAGAAGAACTATTTTCTGCAGGTTGAGTGCCAGGAACGTTACAGCTGTGCTCTAAAGGGTAAGCATGGCTTGTGCGCGCCTTGCCTCATTTACAGACCGGTCTGTTTTTAAAAAACTGCCATTCTGTCGTGGTGACTTTTCCTCCATTATCCACACTTTATTTCCTCCCTGAAGCACTCACTTTTACTTTCTCTTCTCACTCCATGCAGAGAATCAACAAGATGGCGCCACCAAACCTAATAGTTGATACTGTTACCCGATTGGTTGTTAGCGCATCACTCCCTCTGATCAGTGATTACTACCAGCGTTGCAACCAACTTTGTTTTGCAACTTCCGCTTTCTTCCGACAAAGATGGGGGAAAAAACAAAGTTTTATCAAACGCATCCTTTTTTGATATCGATTACGTTTGTATCGCGATATATTTTGATAGCCTTTTATGGCCCAGCCCTACCTGAAGGTTGTCACCTTAATTTAAACTGTGTTTTGGCAAAATGAGTGCAGTCATTAAGGCTGGCTGACTCCCAAGTGTCATATAGAGGATCTTTGACTTGTGTGTTTTTTCTTTATGACCTTAAAACATCAGTAGTTTTGTCATATAGACGATCTTTGACTTTTGTGTTTTGTCAATAGGTTCTCAAAAACAGCAGCAGTAGCCATGTCATATAAAAGATCTTTGACTATCATTATTTTCAGTAGTATTTCAATACAGCAGTAGTTCTTTCTTATAGAGGATTTTTGACGACAGTGTTTTTTGCAGTAGGTCTTCTGAAGTAGCAACAGTCATGTCATACAGAGGATCTTTGACTTTTGTATTTTTTCCTTTACAACCATAAAACAGCAGTAGTCCTGACATATAGAGGATCTTTGACTAGTGTATTTTTCCTTTACGACCCTAAAACAGTAGTAGTACTGTCATATAGAGGATCTTTGACTTGTGTGTTTTTCAAAAGGTTTGCACAAACAGCAGGAGCCATGTCATCTATTCTAAAGGATCTTTGACTATAATTTGTTTTAGTATTTCCTCAAAACAGCAGTAGTTCTGTCTTATAGAGGATCTTTGACGACAGTGTTTTTTGCAGTAGGTCTTCTGAAATAACAACACTCACATTATATAGAGGATCTTTGACTAGTGTATTTTTTTTTTTACCACCATGAAACAGCAGTAGTCCTGACATATAGAGGATCTTTGACGAGTGTTTTTCCCTTTACGACCCTAAAACAGCAGTAGTCCTGTCATATAGAGGATCTTTGACGAGTGTTTTTCCCTTTACGACCCTAAAACAGCAGTAGTCCTGTCATATAGAGGATCTTTGATGTGTGTTTTTCTTTTACGACCTTAAAACAGCAGTAGTACTGTCATATAAAGGAGCTTTGACTATATTTTTTTTAGTAGTTCCTCACAACAGCAATAGTTCTGTCTTATAGAGGATCTTTGACGACAGTGTTTTTTGCAGTAGGTCTTCTGAAATAGCAACAGTCCTGTCATGTAGAGGATCTTTGACTTGTGTGTTTTTTCAATAGGTTCTCAAAAACCGCAGGAGCCATGTCATTATAGGATCTTTGACTGTCATTATTTTCAGTAGTTCCTCAAGCCAGCAGTAGTTCTGTCTTATAGAGGATCTTTGACGACAGTGTTCTTTGCAGTAGGTCTTCTGAAATAGCAACACTCACTTTATATAGAGGATCTTTGACTAGTGTATTTTTTCTTTACAACCATGAAACAGCAGTAGTCCTGGCATATAGAGGATCTTTGACTAGTGTGTTTTCCCTTTACGACCCTAAAACAGCAGTTGTCCTGTCATATAGAGGATCTTTGATGTGTGGTTTTCTTTTACGACCTTAAAACAGCAGTAGTACTGTCATATAGAGGATCTTTGACTTGTGTGTTTTTCAATAGGTTCGCAAAAACAGCAGTAGCCATGTCATATAAAGGAGCTTTGACTATATTTTTTTTAGTAGTTCCTCAAACCAGCAGTAGTTCTGTCTTATAGAGGATCTTTGACAACATTGTTTTTGCAGTAGGTCTTCAGAAATAACAATAGGCATGTCATTTCAAGGATCTTTGACTAGTGTATTTTTTTTTTACCCGAAAACTGCAGTAGTCCTGACATATAGAGGATCTTTGACCAGTGTATTTTTCTTTAACGACCTTAAAACAGAAGTAGTCCTGTTATATATAGGATCTTTGACTAGTTTTTCCTTTACAACTTTAAAACAGCAGTAGTACTGTCATATAGAGGATCTCCTTGACTTGTGTGTTTTTCAGTAGGTTCGCAAAAACAGCACCCCACCGGTCCGTGGGGGGGGGGGGGGGGGGGGGGTGTGGGGGGGGGGGTGTGTATTTAAATAAATAAAAATTTTTTTTTTTTTTTTATTTATTTTTTTTACATAAATAAATACAATCATGTGTGCTTACGGACTGTATTCCTGCAGGCTGTATTGATTTATATTGATATAGAATGTATATATTGTGTTTTTTATGTTGATTTCATTAAAATTAAAATTAAAATAAAAATAAAAATTGGGGGGGGGGACCACTGTTATAGAGGATCTTTGACCACGCTTTTACTTTCTCTTCTCACTCCATGCAGAGAATCAACATGATGGCGCAACCAAACCTAATAGGTGATACTGTTACCTGATTGGATGATAGCACGTCGCTCCCTCTGATCAGTGATTACTACCAGCTTTGCTCGGTCACCAGCCTTTCTCCATGCAACGCCACTTCCGCTTTCTTACGACAAAGAAGGGGGAAAAAAACGTTTTACCGAACGCATCCTTTATTGATATCGATTACGTTTGTATCGCGATATATTTTGATAGCCTTTTATGGCCCAGCCCTACCTGAAGGTTGTCACCTTAATTTACACTTCATTTTGAAATGTTTCCTTCATTAGCGCAGCGATTATAGTGAAAAACATAGAAAGCCATGTTTTTGTTGTGGTCCTCCCCCGTATCCATGTGCATAAATTGAGTACGAACAAGATCCGTGTGACTTGTGCATAAAGCAGGAAACGCCCCCCCACTAGTTTGTCTTCCTGAGAAGAAGAGATGAGATTGAGGGTCCGACCTTCATTTGGAGCGCTCGCGCGGATACGCCGTTTGTGTCTGGCGGTCCTCGGTTTGTCTCGCCTGCGTCGCCCCGCTGTGAGCAAATGATGCTTCCTCGGGACCCTCGCTGTGTCTCCGGCAAGCGGCTCGGAACACTCGGTGGCAAAGAAATTGCCAAGTCGCCGCATCCTCGCGTGTGCAACACATTAGGCAAAGACCGCCTCGGACAAAGAAACAGCAAAGCACTCTTGTCGTATAAAGACTCTTTGACGAGTGTGTCTGCGGTCGTTTTTCTTCAACTGCAAGATGGTGTTTGATTAGCATGTCTTTCAATACAGCAGTAGACCTGTCAAATACAGGATCTTTGACCGGTGTATTTTTCCTTTACGACCTCAAAACAGCAGTAGTCCTGTAATATAGAGGATCTTTGACCAGTGTATTTTTCCTTTACGACCTCAAAACAGCAGTAGTCCTGTAATATAGAGGATCTTTGACCAGTGTATTTTTCCTTTACGACCTTAAAACAACAGTAGTTCTGTCATATGGAGGATCTTTGACCAGCATATTTTTCCTTTACGACCTTAAAACAACAGTAGTTCTGTCATATAGAGGATCTTTGACTTTGTTTTTTTCAATAGGTTCTCAAAAACAGCAGTAGCCATGTCATTTAAAGGATCGTTGACTATCGTTTCTTTTGAGTAGTTCCTCAAAACAGCAGTAGTTCTGTCTTATAGGGGATCTTTGACAACAGTGTTTTGTGCAGTAGAAATAGCAATAGTCATGTCATATAAAGGATCTTTGACGAGTGTATTTTTCTTTTACGATCTTAAAGCAACAGTAGTCCTGTCATATAGACGATCTTTGACTTTGGTTTTTTCAATAGGTTCTCAAAAACAGCAGTAGCCACGTCATGTAAAGGAACTTTGACTATCATTATTTTCAGTTGTTCTTCAAAACAGCAGTAGTTGTGTCTTATAGAGGATCTTTGACAACAGTGTTTTTTGCAGTAGAAATAGAAATAGTCATGTCATATAAAGGATCTTTGACTAGTGTATGTTTCTTTTACGATCTTAAAGCAACAGTAGTCCTGTCATAAAGAGGATATTTGATTTGGGTGTTTTTCCTTTACGACCTTAAAATAGCAATAGTTCTGTCATATAGACGATCTTTGACTTTGTTTTTTTCAATAGGTTCTCAAAAACAGCAGTAGCCATGTCATATAAAGGATCATTGACTATCAGTTTTTTTTAGGTAGTTCCTCAAAACAGCAGTAGTTGTGTCTTATAGAGGATCTTTGACAACTGTTTTTTTTTTTTGCAGTCGGCCTTCAGAAACAGCAGTAGTCCTGTTATATAGCGGATCTTTGACCAGGGTATTTTTCCTTTATGATCTTAAAACAGCAGTAGTCCTGTCATATAAAGGATCTTTGACTTGTTTTTCCTTTACGGCCTTAAAACAACAGTTGTTCTGTTGTATAGAGGATCTTTGACTTGTGTGTTTTTCAATAGGTTCGCAAAAACAGCAGTAGCCATGTCATATAAAGGATATTTGACTATATTTTATTTTTGAGTAGTTCCTCGAAACAGCAGTAGTTCTGTCTTATAGAAGATCTTTGACGACAGTGTTTTTTGCAGTAGGTCTTCAATCAATCAATCAATCAATGTTTATTTATATAGCCCTGAATCACAAGTCTTCAGAAATAGCAATATTCATGTCATATAAAGGATCTTTGACTAGTGTATTTTTCTTTTACGATCTTAAAGCAACAGTAGTCCTGTCATATAGAGGATATTTGATTTGGGTGTTTTTCCTTTACGACGTTAAAATAGCAATAGTTCTGTCATATAGACGATCTTTGACTTTGTTTTTTTCAATAGGTTCTCAAAAACAGCAGTAGTCACGTCATGTAAAGGAACTTTGACTATCATTATTTTCAGTAGTTCTTCAAAACAGCAGTAGTCCTGGCATATAGAGGATATTTTACTAATGTATTTTCCTTTACAACCCTAAAACAGTAGTAGTTCTGTCATATAGAGGATCTTTGACTTGTGTTTTTCAATAGGTTCTCAAAAACAGCAGTAGCCATGTCATATAAAGGATCATTGACTATCAGTTTTTTTTTTTAGGTAGTTCCTCAAAACAGCAGTAGTTGTGTCTTATAGAGGATCTTTGACCACAGTTTTTTTTTGCAGTAGGCCTTCAGAAACAGCAGTAGTCCTGTTATATAGAGGATCTTTGACCAGGGTATTTTTCCTTTATGATCTTAAAACAGCAGTAGTCCTGTCATATAAAGGATCTTTGACTTGTTTTTCCTTTACGGCCTTAAAACAACAGTAGTTCTGTCATATAGAGGATCTTTGACTTGTGTGTTTTTCAATAGGTTCACAAAAACAGCAGTAGCCATGTCATATAAAGGAGCTTTGACTATATTTTATTTTGAGTAGTTCCTCAAAACAGCAGTAGTTCTGTCTTATAGAGGATCTTTGACGACAGTGTTCATGCAGTAGGTCTTCTGAAATAGCAATATTCATGTCATATAAAGGATCTTTGACTAGTGTATTTTTCTTTTACGATCTTAAAGCAACAGTAGTCCTGTCATTTAGAGGATCTTTGATTTGGGTGTTTTTCCTTTGCGACCTTAAAATAGCAATAGTTCTGTTATATAGACGATCTTTGACTTTGTTTTTTTCAATAGGTTCTCAAAAACAGCAGTAGCCATGTCATATAAAGGAACTTTGACTATCAATATTTTCAGTAGTTCTTCAAAACAGCAGTAGTCCTGGCATATAGAGGATATTTTACTAATGTATTTTCCTTTACAACCCTAAAACAGCAGTAGTCCTGTCATATAGAGGATCTTTGACTTGTGTGTTTTTCAATAGGTTCTCAAAAACAGCAGTAGCAATGTCATATAAAGGATCATTGACTATCAGTTTTTTTTTTAGGTAGTTCCTCAAAACAGCAGTCATTGTGTTGTATAGAGGATCTTTAACAACCGTTTTTTTTTTTTTGCAGTAGGCCTTCAGAAACAGCAGTAGTCCTGTTATATAGAGGATCTTTGACCAGGGTATTTGATCTTAAAACAGCAGTAGTCCTGTCATATAAAGGATCTTTGACTTGTTTTTCCTTTACGGCCTTAAAACAACAGTAGTTCTGTCATATAGAGGATCTTTGACTTGTGTGTTTTTCAATAGGTTCGCAAAAACAACAGTAGCCATGTCATTTAAAGGATCTTTGACTATGATTTATTTTGAGTAGTTCCTCAAAACAGCAGTAGTTCTGTCTTTTGAGGATCTTTGACGACAGTGTTCATGCAGTAGAAATAGCAATAGTCATGTCATATAAAGGATCTTTGACTATATTGTATTTTGAGTAGTTCCTCAAAACAGCAGTAGTTCTGTCATGTAGAGGATCTTAGACTTGTGTGTTTTTCAATAGGTTCGCAAAAACAGCAGTAGCCATGTCATATAAAGGATCTTTGACTATCATTTCTTTTGAGCAGTTCCTCAAAACAGCAGTAGTTCTGTCTTATAGGGGATCTTTGACAACAGTGTTTTTTGCAGTAGAAATAGAAATAGTCATGTCATAAAAAGGATCTTTGACTAGTGTATTTTTCTTTTACGATCTTAAAGCAACAGTAGTCCTGTCATATAGAGGATATTTGATTTGGGTGTTTTTCCTTTACGACCTTAAAATAGCAATAGTTCTGTCATATAGACGATCTTTGACTTTGTTTTTTTCAATAGGTTCTCAAAAACAGCAGTAGCCACGTCATGTAAAGGAACTTTGACTATCATTATTTTCAGTAGTTCTTCAAAACAGCAGTAGTCCTGGCATATAGAGGATATTTTACTAATGTATGTTCCTTTACAACCCTAAAACAGCAGTAGTCCTGTCATATAGAGGATCTTTGACTTGTGTGTTTTTCAATAGGTTCTCAAAAACAGCAGTAGCCATGTCATATAAAGGATCGTTGACTATCTTTTTTTTTAGGTAGTTCCTCAAAACAGCAGTAGTTGTGTCTTATAGAGGATCTTTGACCACAGTTTTTTTTTGCAGTAGGCCTTCAGAAACAGCAGTAGTCCTGTTATATAGAGGATCTTTGACCAGGGTATTTTTCCTTTATGATCTTAAAACAGCAGTAGTCCTGTCATATAAAGGATCTTTGACTTGTTTTTCCTTTACGGCCTTAAAAAAACAGTAGTTCTGTCATATAGAGGATCTTTGACTTGTGTGTTTTTCAATAGGTCCGCAAAAACAGCAGTAGCCATGTCATATAAAGGATCTTTGACTATCATTTCTTTTGAGCAGTTCCTCAAAACAGCAGTAGTTCTGTCTTATAGGGGATCTTTGACAACAGTGTTTTTTGCAGTAGAAATAGAAATAGTCATGTCATAAAAAGGATCTTTGACTAGTGTATTTTTCTTTTACGATCTTAAAGCAACAGTAGTCCTGTCATATAGAGGATATTTGATTTGGGTGTTTTTCCTTTACGACCTTAAAATAGCAATAGTTCTGTCATATAGACGATCTTTGACTTTGTTTTTTTCAATAGGTTCTCAAAAACAGCAGTAGCCACGTCATGTAAAGGAACTTTGACTATCATTATTTTCAGTAGTTCTTCAAAACAGCAGTAGTCCTGGCATATAGAGGATATTTTACTAATGTATGTTCCTTTACAACCCTAAAACAGCAGTAGTCCTGTCATATAGAGGATCTTTGACTTGTGTGTTTTTCAATAGGTTCTCAAAAACAGCAGTAGCCATGTCATATAAAGGATCGTTGACTATCATTTTTTTTAGGTAGTTCCTCAAAACAGCAGTAGTTGTGTCTTATAGAGGATCTTTGACCACAGTTTTTTTTGCAGTAGGCCTTCAGAAACAGCAGTAGTCCTGTCATATAGAGGATCTTTGACTAGTGTATTTTTCCTTTACGACCCTAAAACAGCAGTAGTCCTGTCATATAGAGGATCTTTGATTTGTGTGTTTTTCAATAGGTTCGCAAAAACAGCAGTAGCCATGTCATATAGAGAATCTTTGACTATCATTGTTTTCAGTAGTTCCTCAAAAACAGCAGTAGTCCTGTCATATAGAGGATCTTTGACTTGTGTGTTCTTGAAGTAGCCTCAGAAACAGCAGCCGTCGTGTCATATACAAGATCTTTGAGTACCGTTTTTTTTTTTCAGTTGTTCCTCACCAACAGCAGTAGTCGTATCATATAGAGGATCTTTGACTCGAGTGTTTTTGCAGTATATCCGTAAAGACAGTGTTTTATCGGATCTTTGACTTGTGTGAGTAGTTCTTAAAAAAAACAGCAGTAGTCACGTCTTATAGAGGATCTTTGACGGCAGTGTTTTTGCGGTGGGTTTTCAGAAACAGCAATATTTCTGTCATATAGAGGATCTTTGACTAGTTTTTTCCTTTAAGACCCTAAAACAGTAGTAGTCCTGTCATATAGAGGATCTTTGACTTGTGTGTTTTTCAACAGGTTCGCAAAAACAGCAGTAGCCATGTCATATAGAGAATCTTTGACTCTCATTGTTTTCAGTAGTTCCTCAAAAACAGCAGTAGTCCTGTCATATAGAGGATCTTTGACTTGTGTGTTCTTGAAGTAGCCTCAGAAACAGCAGCCGTCGTGTCATATACAAGATCTTTGAGTACCGTGTTTTTTCAGTTGTTCCTCACCAACAGCAGTAGTCGTATCATATAGAGGATCTTTGACTCGAGTGTTTTTGCAGTATATCCGTAAAGACAGTGTTTTATCGGATCTTTGACTTGTGTGAGTAGTTCTTAAAAAAAACAGCAGTAGTCATGTCTTATAGAGGATCTTTGACGACAGTGTTTTTTGCAGTGGGTTTTCAGAAACAGCAATATTCCTGTCATATAGAGGATCTTTGACTAGTTTATTTTTCCTTTACGACCCTAAAACAGTAGTAGTCCTGTCATATAGAGGATCTTTGACTTGTGTGTTTTTCAACAGGTTCGCAAAAACAGCAGTAGCCATGTCATATAGAGAATCTTTGACTATCATTGTTTTCAGTAGTTCCTCAAAAACAGCAGTAGTCCTGTCATATAGAGGATCTTTGACTTTGTGTGTTCTTGAAGTAGCCTCAGAAACAGCAGCCGTCGTGTCATATACAAGATCTTTGAGTACCGTTTTTTTTTCCCAGTTGTTCCTCACCAACAGCAGTAGTCGTATCATATAGAGGATCTTTGACTCGAGTGTTTTTGCAGTATATCCGTAAAGACAGTGTTTTATCGGATATTTGACTTGTGTGAGTAGTTCTTAAAAAAACAGCAGTAGTCATGTCTTAGAGGATCTTTGACGACAGTGTTTTTTGCGGTGGGTTTTCAGAAACAGCAATATTCCTGTCTTATAGAGGATCTTTGACTAGTTTATTTTTCCTTTACGACCCTAAAACAGTAGTAGTCCTGTCATATAGAGGATCTTTGACTAGTTTATTTTTCCTTTACGACCCTAAAACAGTAGTAGTCCTGTCATATAGAGGATCTTTGACTTGTGTGTTTTTCAATAGGTTCGCAAAAACAACAGTAGCCATGTCATTTAAAGGATCTTTGACTATGATTTATTTTGAGTAGTTCCTCAAAACAGCAGTAGTTCTGTCTTTTGAGGATCTTTGACGACAGTGTTCATGCAGTAGAAATAGCAATAGTCATGTCATATAAAGGATCTTTGACTATATTGTATTTTGAGTAGTTCCTCAAAACAGCAGTAGTTCTGTCATGTAGAGGATCTTAGACTTGTGTGTTTTTCAATAGGTTCGCAAAAACAGCAGTAGCCATGTCATATAAAGGATCTTTGACTATCATTTCTTTTGAGCAGTTCCTCAAAACAGCAGTAGTTCTGTCTTATAGGGGATCTTTGACAACAGTGTTTTTTGCAGTAGAAATAGAAATAGTCATGTCATAAAAAGGATCTTTGACTAGTGTATTTTTCTTTTACGATCTTAAAGCAACAGTAGTCCTGTCATATAGAGGATATTTGATTTGGGTGTTTTTCCTTTACGACCTTAAAATAGCAATAGTTCTGTCATATAGACGATCTTTGACTTTGTTTTTTTCAATAGGTTCTCAAAAACAGCAGTAGCCACGTCATGTAAAGGAACTTTGACTATCATTATTTTCAGTAGTTCTTCAAAACAGCAGTAGTCCTGGCATATAGAGGATATTTTACTAATGTATGTTCCTTTACAACCCTAAAACAGCAGTAGTCCTGTCATATAGAGGATCTTTGACTTGTGTGTTTTTCAATAGGTTCTCAAAAACAGCAGTAGCCATGTCATATAAAGGATCGTTGACTATCATTTTTTTTAGGTAGTTCCTCAAAACAGCAGTAGTTGTGTCTTATAGAGGATCTTTGACCACAGTTTTTTTTGCAGTAGGCCTTCAGAAACAGCAGTAGTCCTGTCATATAGAGGATCTTTGACTAGTGTATTTTTCCTTTACGACCCTAAAACAGCAGTAGTCCTGTCATATAGAGGATCTTTGATTTGTGTGTTTTTCAATAGGTTCGCAAAAACAGCAGTAGCCATGTCATATAGAGAATCTTTGACTATCATTGTTTTCAGTAGTTCCTCAAAAACAGTAGTAGTCCTGTCATATAGACGATCTTTGACTTGTGTGTTCTTGAAGTAGCCTCAGAAACAGCAGCCGTCGTGTCATATACAAGATCTTTGAGTACCGTTTTTTTTCAGTTGTTCCTCACCAACAGCAGTAGTCGTATCATATAGAGGATCTTTGACTCGAGTGTTTTTGCAGTATATCCGTAAAGACAGTGTTTTATCGGATCTTTGACTTGTGTGAGTAGTTCTTAAAAAAAACAGCAGTAGTCATGTCTTAGAGGATCTTTGACGACAGTGTTTTTTGCAGTGGGTTTTCAGAAACAGCAATATTCCTTTACGACTCTAAAACAGTAGTAGTCCTGTCATATAGAGGATCTTTGACTTGTGTGTTTTTCAGCAGGTTCGCAAAAACAGCAGTAGCCATGTCATATAGAGGATCTTTGACTTGTGTGTTCTTGAAGTAGCCTCAGAAACAGCAGCCGTCGTGTCATATACAAGATCTTTGAGTACCGTTTTTTTTTTTCAGTTGTTCCTCACCAACAGCAGTAGTCGTATCATATAGAGGATCTTTGACTCGAGTGTTTTTGCAGTATATCCGTAAAGACAGTGTTTTATCGGATCTTTGACTTGTGTGAGTAGTTCTTAAAAAAAACAGCAGTAGTCATGTCTTATAGAGGATCTTTGACGACAGTGTTTTTTGCAGTGGGTTTTCAGAAACAGCAATATTCCTGTCATATAGAGGATCTTTGACTAGTTTATTTTTCCTTTACGACCCTAAAACAGTAGTAGTCCTGTCATATAGAGGATCTTTGACTTGTGTGTTTTTCAATAGGTTTGCAAAAACAACAGTAGCCATGTCATATAGAGAATCTTTGACTAGTTTATTTTTCCTTTACGACCCTAAAACAGTAGTAGTCCTGTCTTATAGAGGATCTTTGACTAGTTTATTTTTCCTTTACGACCCTAAAACAGTAGTAGTCCTGTCATATAGAGGATCTTTGACTTGTGTGTTTTTCAACAGGTTCGCAAAAACAGCAGTAGCCATGTCACATAGAGAATCTTTGACTATCATTGTTTTCAGTAGTTCCTCAAAAACAGCAGTAGTCCTGTCATATAGAGGATCTTTGACTTGTGTGTTCTTGAAGTAGCCTCAGAAACAGCAGCCGTCGTGTCATATACAAGATCTTTGAGTACCGTTTTTTTCAGTTGTTCCTCACCGACAGCAGTAGTCGTAACATATAGAGGATCTTTGACTCGAGTGTTTTTGCAGTATATCCGTAAAGACAGTGTTTTATCGGATCTTTGACTTGTGTGAGTAGTTCTTAAAAAAAACAGCAGTAGTCATGTCTTAGAGGATCTTTGACGACAGTGTTTTTTGCGGTGGGTTTTCAGAAACAGCAATATTCCTGTCATATAGAGGATCTTTGACTAGTTTATTTTTCCTTTACGACCCTAAAACAGCAGTAGTCCTGTTATATAGAGGATCTTTGACTTTGTGTGTTCTTGAAGTAGCCTCAGAAACAGCAGCCGTCGTGTCATATACAAGATCTTTGAGTACCGTTTTTTTTTTTCAGTTGTTCCTCACAGACAGCAGTAGTCGTATCATATAGAGGATCTTTGACTCGAGTGTTTTTGCAGTATATCCGTAAAGACAGTGTTTTATCGGATATTTGACTTGTGTGAGTAGTTCTTAAAAAAACAGCAGTCTTATAAAGGATCTTTGACGACAGTGTTTTTTGCTGTGGGTTTTCAGAAACAGCAATATTCCTGTCATATAGAGGATCTTTGACTAGTTTATTTTTCCTTTACGACCCTAAAACAGTAGTAGTCCTGTCATATAGAGGATCTTTGACTTGTGTGTTTTTCAATAGGTTCGCAAAAACAGCAGTAGCCATGTCATATAGAGAATCTTTGACTATCATTGTTTTCAGTAGTTCCTCAAAAACAGCAGTAGTCCTGTCATATAGAGGATCTTTGACTTGTGTGTTCTTGAAGTAGCCTCAGAAACAGCAGCCGTCGTGTCATATACAAGATCTTTGAGTACCGTTTTTTTTTTTCAGTTGTTCCTCACCAACAGCAGTAGTCGTATCATATAGAGGATCTTTGACTCGAGTGTTTTTGCAGTATATCCGTAAAGACAGTGTTTTATCGGATCTTTGACTTGTGTGAGTAGTTCTTAAAAAAAACAGCAGTAGTCACGTCTTATAGAGGATCTTTGACGGCAGTGTTTTTGCGGTGGGTTTTCAGAAACAGCAATATTTCTGTCATATAGAGGATCTTTGACTAGTTTTTTCCTTTAAGACCCTAAAACAGTAGTAGTCCTGTCATATAGAGGATCTTTGACTTGTGTGTTTTTCAACAGGTTCGCAAAAACAGCAGTAGCCATGTCATATAGAGAATCTTTGACTCTCATTGTTTTCAGTAGTTCCTCAAAAACAGCAGTAGTCCTGTCATATAGAGGATCTTTGACTTGTGTGTTCTTGAAGTAGCCTCAGAAACAGCAGCCGTCGTGTCATATACAAGATCTTTGAGTACCGTTTTTTTTTTCAGTTGTTCCTCACCAACAGCAGTAGTCGTATCATATAGAGGATCTTTGACCCGAGTGTTTTTGCAGTATATCCGTAAAGACAGTGTTTTATCGGATCTTTGACTTGTGTGAGTAGTTCTTAAAAAAACAGTAGTAGTCATGTCTTATAGAGGATCTTTGACGACAGTGTTTTTTGCAGTGGGTTTTCAGAAACAGCAATATTCCTGTCATATAGAGGATCTTTGACCAGTTTATTTTTCCTTTACGACCCTAAAACAGTAGTAGTCCTGTCATATAGAGGATCTTTGACTTGTGTGTTTTTCAACAGGTTGGCAAAAGCAGCAGTAGCCATGTCATATAGAGAATCTTTGACTATCATTGTTTTCAGTAGTTCCTCAAAAACAGCAGTAGTCCTGTCATATAGAGGATCTTTGACTTGTGTGTTCTTGAAGTAGCCTCAGAAACAGCAGCCGTCGTGTCATATACAAGATCTTTGAGTACCGTTTTTTTTTCAGTTGTTCCTCACCAACAGCAGTAGTCGTATCATATAGAGGATCTTTGACTCGAGTGTTTTTGCAGTATATCCGTAAAGACAGTGTTTTATCGGATCTTTGACTTGTGTGAGTAGTTCTTAAAAAAAACAGCAGTAGTCATGTCTTATAGAGGATCTTTGACGACAGTGTTTTTTGCGGTGGGTTTTCAGAAACAGCAATATTCCTGTCATATAGAGGATCTTTGACTAGTTTATTTTTCCTTTAAGACCCTAAAACAGTAGTAGTCCTGTCACATAGAGAATCTTTGACTCTCATTGTTTTCAGCATTAGTCCTGTCATATAGAGGATCTTTGAATAGTTTATTTTTCCTTTACGACCCTAAAATAGTAGTAGTCCTGTCATATAGAGAATCTTTGACTATCATTTTTTTCAGTAGTTCCTCAAAAACAGCATTAGTCCTGTCACATAGAGGATCTTTGACCAGTGTATGTTTCCTTTACAACCTTAAAAACAGCAGTCGTCCTGTTATATAGAGGATCTTTGACTTGTGTGTTTTTCAATAGGTTCGCAAAAACAGCAGTAGCCATGTCACATAGAGAATCTTTGACTATCATTGTTTTCAGCAGTAGTCCTGTCATATAGAGGATCTTTGACTTGTGTGTTCTTGAAGTAGCCTCAGAAACAGCAGCCGTCGTGTCATATACAAGATCTTTGAGTACCGTTTTTTTTTCAGTTGTTCCTCACCAACAGCAGTAGTCGTATCATATAGAGGATCTTTGACTCGAGTGTTTTTGCAGTATATCCGTAAAGACAGTGTTTTATCGGATCTTTGACTTGTGTGAGTAGTTCTTAAAAAAAACAGTAGTAGTCATGTCTTATAGAGGATCTTTGACGACAGTGTTTTTTGCAGTGGGTTTTCAGAAACAGCAATATTCCTGTCATATAGAGGATCTTTGACTAGTTTATTTTTCCTTTACGACCCTAAAACAGTAGTAGTCCTGTCATATAGAGGATCTTTGACTTGTGTGTTTTTCAACAGGTTCGCAAAAACAGCAGTAGCCATGTCATATAGAGAATCTTTGACTATCATTGTTTTCAGTAGTTCCTCAAAAACAGCATTAGTCCTGTCATATAGAGGATCTTTGACTTGTGTGTTCTTGAAGTAGCCTCAGAAACAGCAGCCGTCGTGTCATATACAAGATCTTTGAGTACCGTTTTTTTTTTTTTCAGTTGTTCCTCACAGACAGCAGTAGTCGTATCATATAGAGGATCTTTGACTCGAGTGTTTTTGCAGTATATCCGTAAAGACAGTGTTTTATCGGATCTTTGACTTGTGTGAGTAGTTCTTAAAAAAAACAGCAGTAGTCATGTCTTATAGAGGATCTTTGACGACAGTGTTTTTTGCAGTGGGTTTTCAGAAACAGCAATATTCCTGTCATATAGAGGATCTTTGACTAGTTTATTTTTCCTTTACGACCCTAAAACAGTAGTAGTCCTGTCATATAGAGGATCTTTGACTTGTGTGTTTTTCAACAGGTTCGCAAAAACAGCAGTAGCCATGTCATATAGAGAATCTTTGACTATCATTGTTTTCAGTAGTTCCTCAAAAACAGCAGTAGTCCTGTCATATAGAGGATCTTTGACTTGTGTGTTCTTGAAGTAGCCTCAGAAACAGCAGCCGTCGTGTCATATACAAGATCTTTGAGTACCGTTTTTTTTTTCCAGTTGTTCCTCACCAACAGCAGTAGTCGTATCATATAGAGGATCTTTGACTCGAGTGTTTTTGCAGTATATCCGTAAAGACAGTGTTTTATCGGATCTTTGACTTGTGTGAGTAGTTCTTAAAAAAACAGCAGTAGTCATGTCTTAGAGGATCTTTGACGACAGTGTTTTTTGCAGTGGGTTTTCAGAAACAGCAATATTCCTGTCTTATAGAGGATCTTTGACTAGTGTATTTTTTCAATATGTCCTTAAAAATAGCAGGAGCCATGTCATATAGGATCTTTGACTCGAGTGTTTTTGCAGTTTATCCGTAAAGACAAGTGTTTTATCGGATCTTTGGCCAGTGTTTTTTTCCGAAGGTCTCAAATCCGTCTGGAGTCCTGTCATATAGAGGATCTCTGACTAGTGTTCTAAAACCGGCAGTTGTCATCTTCTTTGACAACCATTTTTTTTTAACTCTCATTAGCTTCATGAGCGAAACGTACAGTGCACTCGCTCAGTGCACCAACGCCACGGGACAAACGCGCACGAGTGCGACCTTTCTGCGTTACATAACCGCGGCGTCAGAAAACGTGTGTTTCCGCCGTCAGCTGTCAGTTTCCCTTCGCCACTCGGCGCCGAAAAGCTCCTGATTGTGCCTCTTTAGCTTTGCTCTGCATCTCCCAGGAATTAGCCTGAGCCCACTGCAACCACCTCTTGTTTGCGCCTGTGAAGTGGAGACGCTTCAAGGCAGCCTTTTGTACTCGTCGTCAGACTTGCGTGTGTTTGAAATGTGTTTTAGTCTCAGCGGCGTTCACACGTCAGGGGAATACGTCTTACCTGTGAGGACGCCATCGTTGCCTCCCTCCCGTTCTGCTATGGGTATTGTCACTGGTATACCGTATCACCATGTAAGTGATCAGTTAGTGATCTTTTTTTTCTCTCTTTTCTCTTTCTTTTTTTTTTTTTTTACCATCGGTTAAAAATAAGGACCGGGAAATCAATAATACTTAAGTTGTGCGGACGCTGTCCTTCTTTGTGTGGACATTGTTGATTGTCATGTACGGACGTACTTTGTGGACGCCGTCTGCTCCACACGCCGTAAGTCTTTGCTGTCGTCCAGCATTCTGTTTTTGTTGACTTTGCAGCCAGTTCAGTTTTAGTTTCATTCTGCATAGCCAGCCCTAAGCTTGGATGCCTTTTTCACTCAACAACGGCACATTATTTGCGGATTATAATTACTGGTTTGCATAAAATGTTTTTAACCCAATTAGGTGAAATGACATAATCTCCCACGGCACACCAGACTGTATCTCACGGCACAGTGGTTGAAAAACACCGTTTTAAAGGGTGAGCGCGGCTCATTGACAGACCACATTGATCTGACTGTGGTCTGTTTTTAAAAATACCCCCAAAAAAGTGCTATACTGTCCAGGTGACTTTTCCTCTTTTATCCACAATTTCTTCACTTTCACTTTCTCTTCTTACTCCATGCAAAAAAACGAGTTTGTTAGTTATTTCTGTTACCTGATTGGCTGTTAGTGTGTCACTTCTTCCGACAAAGTAGAAAGGAAAAAAAAAATAGAATGTTTTATCGAATGCATTTTTTAAAAACATCCATTACGTGTCTACGGCGATGTATGCTGGTATCGTTTCGTCTCCCGGCCTTACTATCAGTATCTCTCCATACAATAATTAAACTCACGACAGTTTCAACTCGGCTTCTTCAAATGACAAAGTCAATTAAAGGCGAGGCTAAAAAAAGACCTCATCACTCAGGAGATTGGAAGTTGTGTTAACTTCTCAATTACGTACACGAACGTTGCCATAGCGACTGGCGTTAAAAATGGGAATATCTGTCGGTATTCACATTTTGACGCTAAACGTGCGTCTTCGCCATCACATACGCAACTACGGTAATAAACTAGGGCTGCCACGATTGCATTGAATATTCCGTTAGAAAAAAGCTTTGATTTAAATTCTGTTGCTAAGATTAATAGTCATGTGCGATATCACTGGTTTTCATTCCGATCCAATACCGAGTACAATTCAGGCTGGTATCAGTGGTACTTTAAGTTAAAGTTAAAGTTAAAGTACCAATGATAGTCACACACACACGAGGTGTGGCGAAATTATTCTCTGCATTTGACCCATCACCCTTGATCACCCCCTGGGAGTTGAGGGGAGCAGTGAGCAGCAGCGGTGGCCACGCCCGGGGATCATTTTTGGTGATTTAACCCCCAATTCTAACCCTTGATGCTGAGTGCCAAGCAGGGAGGTAATGGGTCCCATTTTTTTAAAGTCTTTGGTATGACTCGGCCCACTAGGCCCTCAACTTTAAAAGTGTGTATGATTCCTGCTAATATAAAAAAGCTTTGATTTATATTCTGTTGCGATATATATATATATATATATATATATATATATATATATATATATATATATATATATATATATATATATATATATATATATATATATATATTTTTTTTTTTTAATTTAATTTATTTATTTATTTATTTTTTACCGAGTAAAATTCAGGCTGAGATCGGCGATACCGAGCCGATACTGTGTGCAAACATACCCTAATATGTCTGCTAAAATGTTAAAAGTTGTGCATTTAAAAAAAAACATGTCTCATGACATAATAAATACAAGACAGAGTCTTAAGTCTAAGTCTAAGTAACTTAGACTCAATATCCCTCTTTAAATCCAGACCCAAAACACACCTATTCCTGACTGCTTATTCATTGTAAATCTTATCGATCTTTGTTGTTGTTTTTATCCAATTGATTTTATTGTTTTGATTTTGTACGGTGTCCTTGAGTGCCCAGAAAGGCACCTTATAAGTAAAATGTATTATTATTATTATTATTATTATTATTTACCGTATTTTTCAGATTGCAAAGCCACACCCACTAAATTCTAGAATATTGTTTTTTTCCCCCCATATATTAGCCGCTTCGTACTATAGGCCGCAGATATATACGTTGTGAAATAAGTTATTTACACATAAATATCATGTACGTGTTTATTTACATACCTTAATTGTTTCCAAACGGTGCCTGTAACACGGCAGTAAAACGGCTGATCAAACAAAACAGAAGTCATCATCACGGACCCACTAGCTCCGGAAGCTCGCTCTCCAATCAGCTAAACAGACTCAACAACTCCACGGTGACGTTTTTGGTGAATTTACTGAGGGATTTGTGAAAGTGAAACAATACAAAAAAAGAATGCCATTGTCAGCTCATAATACTAACACTCGTAAACGTGTTAGCATATTAGCTAATGCTATCAACGCTAGCTTCACTACATTGTTATAGCACGTACAAATATGCATGAAAACACTCCTACAGACGTCACACATGGGACGGTTGAGTAGGTATAAACCGTTTTAGTTATATTGTAAAACTTAAAAACGTTGCTCGGTGTTATGAATGAAGGATCAATACGAGTAGACACGTTATGGACGGCTAGAAGACTGAACAACGTTCCGGTTAAGAAAGAAAAAAAAGCACTACTGATGAATGGAAGGACGCTGCAGCACCTGCAATGAACAAATGTGTCCAAAAGATGGCGAAATAGCACAAACAATACAACACCCTTTCAGGGTTTTTGTTTTGTTTTGTGTTTTTAATTACATTATTTTTATTATTGCCATCAGCGAAGAAAAATCCATAAATTAGCCGCTCTGTCCAAATCCTACAAAGTGGATGAAAATGGTGTTTCAAAGCATCCAAAAGGAAATGAGCCCTAAAATGGATGTGTATTACCAACGAGGCAGAAGCGTATTAGAAAGTATCCGGTAACAAACGTGTCCGCGTCATTCAACCAGTTAACATGACATTTACATGAGCAAAATAACACTCATCAAAAACATCCTCATTCTCAAGTTCACTTCCTTTTTTACTCTGTGTTCCTGTTAGTGATTTACATTATCTCAAATAACTCATCAGAAGTATCGATATTTTGATTTGAGAATCGATATTACAGCATAAATCGGCGCACAT
>NC_084735.1:81705265-81712765 GCF_033978785.1 Entelurus aequoreus
ATATATATATATATATATATATATATATATATATATATTTTTTTTTTTTTTAAAGACCGCATATGACCATTATTACAATTCCTCCTGGTATCGTATCGTTTTTACATCGGCATTGGACAATACTCGATGTTACTGTATTGGTATTGGAAGTAAAACAAATAGTAATGATCATATTTTATTTACTTAAATAAAAAAACTTGAAATAAAAAAAACAAAGACACTGCTAGGAACTACAGAACAAATATAACAAGCCCCACTTCCGGCTTGTTATATTTGGCAAATGACCCAAGCAAAGGAGGCAATTACATGTAATCAGCCCCAGTGGGGTCACTCAGGTGTGCAGCTTGTCATTCGGAAAGTTCCATCAAAATAGGAATAAATTAATAACGCCGAGGTTGTTCCCTGGTGGTGGTTCCTACCTGGGATCTTTGTGCCTGGGAGCGTGACACGTGGCAGACAAAAACCCCACACCTGTCATTTCTGTCCCCGCTCCAATTGTTTTTCATCAAACCTCATCGATTGGCCGCCCGCCCGTATTTTTGCGGCGCAGGCGAGTCTGCCCGCGTCCTCGCTCTCTCCTTGTCCTCGCCGTCCTTCTGAGAGCGGGTCGAGAGCGACGGCGAGCGCGCGCGCTGGGCGGTCCGCTAATCCGCGCCGCCCCCGGGTCACATCTTGAAGTGGACCTCCATCAGCTCAGCTGCCATCTTGACATGATGGATGGCCGAGAAGATGAGGCCAGACCGCGGCCTCCCGGGGAAAATGTCCGAATTTCCTTCCAATTGTCGGCGATGGGAGGAGGCGGGAAACCCGCGGTGAGACGGTCTAATCCCCATGACCCCTTGGTCACGTCGGGGGAATTGTCCGCTTGACTTTGGTTCAGCCCAGCGTGACCCTCAGGAAGGTCCTCGGACTGTAGGGGCCAAGAACCTTTTCTCTTTGCTTGGCCTCTTGTGATGGAAGCAGCTGCCATGTCATGCCACAGGCAGGAAGTACTCCTGATTGCCAACGTCCACTGCAGTGGACCTTTGTGATGGAAGCAGCTGCCATGTCATGCCACAACCAGGAAGTACTGCTGATTGCCAACGTCCACTGTAGCGGACCTTTGTGATGGAAGCAGCTGCCATGTCATGCCACATGCAGGAAGTACTCCTGATTGCCAACGTCCACTGCAGTGGACCTTTGTGATGGAATCAGCTGCCATGTCATGGTACAACCTGGAAGTACCCCTGATTGCCAACGTCCACTGCAGTGGACCTTTGTGATGGAAGCAGCTGCCATGTCATGCCACAACCAGGAAGTACCCCTGATTGCCAACGTCCACTGCAGTGGACCTTTGTGATGGAAGCAGCTGCCATGTCATGCCACATGCAGGAAGTACTCCTGATTGCCAACGTCCACTGCAGTGGACCTTTGTGATGGAAGCAGCTGCCATGTCATGGCCACAAGCAGGAAGTACTCCTGATTGCCAACGTCCACTGCAGTGGACCTTTGTGATGGAAGCAGCTGCCATGTCATGCCACAACCAGGAAGTACTCCTGATTGCCAACGTCCACTGCAGTGGACCTTTGTGATGGAATCAGCTGCCATGTCATGGTACAACCAGGAAGTACCCCTGATTGCCAACGTCCACTGCAGTGGACCTTTGTGATGGAAGCAGCAGCCATGTCATGCCACATGCAGGAAGTACTCCTGATTACCAACGTCCACTGCAGTGGACCTTTGTGATGGAAGCAGCTGCCATGTCATGCCACAACCAGGAAGTACCCCTGATTGCCAACGTCCACTGCAGTGGACCTTTGTGATGGAAGCAGCTGCCATGTCATGGCCACAAGCAGGAAGTACTCCTGATTGTGTTTTTTCTGCAATATGTCATTAAAAACAGCAGCATTCCTACGAGTGTTTTTTTGCAGTATATCCTCAGAATAATCAGAGTTTTTCTATCTTATTAAGGATCTTTGACGAGTGTTTTTTTTGTGTAGTATGTCATCAAAAACAGCAGCATTCCTATTGCATTAAGTATCCTTGACAAGTGCTTTTTTGCAATATATCCTTAGAAACATCAGAGCGTTCCTATCTCGTTAAGGATCTTTGATTTGTGTTTTTTCTGCAATATGTCATTAAAAACAGCAGCATTCCTGCGAGTGGTTTTTTTGCAGTATATCCTCAGAAACATCAGAGTTTTTCTATCTTATTAAGGATCTTTGACAAGTGTTTGTTTGTAGTATGTCATCAAAAACAGCAGCGTTCCTATCTCATTAAGGATCTTGATTTGTGTTATTTTTTGCAATATATGATCAAAAACAGCAGCGTTCCTATCTGATTAAGAATCTTTGGCGAGTGTTTTTTTTTCCCAGTATATCCTCAGAAACATCAGAGTGTTCCTATTTCATTAAGGATCTTTGACTAGTGTGCTTTTTGTAGTACGTCATCAAAAACAGCAGCGTTCCTATCTCGTTAAGGATCTTTGAAGAGTGTCTTTTTGCAGAATATCCTCGGAAACATCAGAGCGTTCCTATCTTATTAAGGATCTTTGACGAGTGTTTTTTTTGGTAGTATGTCATCATAAACAGCAGCGTTCCTATCCCATTAAGGATCTTTGACGGGTGTTTTTTTTTCAGTATATCCTCAGAAACATCAGAGCGTTCCTTTGTCGTTAAGGATCTTTGACTAGTGTGCTTTTTTGTAGTATGTCATCAAAAACAGCAGAATGCTCTTGTCCTACAGAGAGTCTTTAACGAGCATTTTGTCAGTCGGTCGATAAGAAGAGCAGAGCATCATTGTCACATTAATGATCTTTGATTCTGTACTATAAATGATATTTGACTGGTTAATGTTGTTTTTGTTTATTTTGCTCCGTCATCATCAGAGTACAACCTTTGATGACTCATCACGTTCGTGAAACATCAGGGCGTTCCTATCTCGTTAAGGATCTTTGATTTGTGTTTTTTCTGCAATATGTCATTAGAAAAAGCAGCGTTCCTACGAGTGTTTTTTTGTAGTATGTCGTCAAAAAACATCGGAGCTTTCCGATCTTGATTTGTGTTTTTTTTTGCAATATATGATCAAAAACAGCAGTGTTCCTATCTGATTAAGGATCTTTGGCGAATGTTTTCTTTTGCAGTATGTCATCAAAAACAGCAGTATTCCTATCTCATTAATTATCCTTGACAAGTGTTTTTTTTGCAATATATCCTTAGAAACATCAGAGCGTTCCTATTTCATTAAGGATCTTTGACTAGTGTGCTTTTTGTAGTATGCCATCAAAAACAGCAGCTTTCCTATCTCATTAAGGATCTTTGACGAGTGTCTTTTTGCAGTATATCCTCAGAAACATCAGAGTTTTTCTATCTTATTAAGGATATTTGACAAGTGTTTGTTTGTAGTATGTCATCAAAAACAGCAGCGTTCCTATCTCATTAAGGATCTTGATTTGTGTTATGTTTTGCAATATATGATCAAAAACAGCAGCGTTCCTATCTGATTAAGAATCTTTGGCGAGTGTTTTTTTTCCCGGTATATCCTCAGAAACATCAGAGCGTTCCTATTTCATTAAGGATCTTTGACTAGTGTGCTTTTTGTAGTATGTCATCAAAAACAGCAGCGTTCCTATCTCATTAAGAATCTTTGACCAGTGTCTTTTTGCAGAATATCCTTAGAAACATCAGAGCTTTTCTATCTTATTAAGGATCTTTGACGAGTGTTGTTTTTGTAGTTTGTCATCAAAAACAGCAGCGTTCCTATCTCATTAAGTATCTTTGACAAGTGTTTTTTTGCAATATATCCTTAGAAACATCAGAGCTTTCCTATTTCATTAAGGATCTTTGACTCATGTGCTTTTTGTAATATGTCATCAAAAACAGCAGCGTTCTTATCTCATTAAGGATCTTTGACGAGTGTCTTTTTGCAGAATATCCTCGGAAACATCAGAGCGTTCCTACTTCATTAAGGATCTTTGACTCGTGTGCTTTTTGTAGTATGTCATCAAAAACAACAGTGTTCCTATCTCATTAAGGATTTTCGATTTGTGTTTTTCTCTGCAATATGTCATTAAAAACAGCAGCGTTCCTACAAGTTTTTTTTGGTAGTATGCCATCAAAAACAGCAGCGTTCCTATCTCATTAAGGATCTTTGACGAGTGTTTCTTTGCAGTATGTCATCAAAAACAGCAGTGTTCCTATCTCATTAAGGATCTTGATTTGTGTTTTTTTTTTTCAATATATGATCAAAAATAGCAGCAATCCGATCTGATTAAGGATCTTTGATGAGTTTTTTTTTTGCAATATATCCTTAGAAACATCAGTGTTCCTATTTCATTAAGGATCTTTGACTCGTGTGCTTTTTGTAGTATGTCATCAAAAACAGCAGCGTTCCTATCTCATTAAGGATCTTTGACGAGTGTCTTTTTGCAGTATATCCTCAGAAACATCAGAGCGTTCCTATCTCGTTAAGGATCTTTGACGAGTGTTTTTTTTTTGTAGTATGTCATCATAAACAGCAGCGTTCCTATCTCATTAAGGATCTTGATTTGTGTTTTTTTTGCAATATATGATCAAAAACAGCAACATTCCTATCTGATTAAGTATTAAGTGTTGTTTAGCAATATTTCCTTAGAAACATCTGAGCGTTCCTATTTCATTAAGGATCTTTGACTGGTGTGCTTTTTGTAGTACGTCATCAAAAACAGCAGCGTTCCTATCTCATTAAGGATCTTTGAAGAGTGTCTTTTTGCAGAATATCCTTAGAAACATCAGCGTGTTCCTATTTCATTAAGGATCTTTGACTATATCATTAAGGATCTTTGACAAGTGTTTTTTTTGCAGTATATCCTCAGAAACATCAGAGCGTTCCTATCTCGTTAAGGATCTTTGACTAGTGTGCTTTTTGTAGTATGTCATCAAAAACAGCAGAATGCTCTTGTCCTACAGAGAGTCTTTAACGAGCATTTTGTCAGTCGGTCGATAAGAACAGCAGAGCATCCTTGTCTTATTAATGATCTTTGATTCTGTAATATAAATGATATTTGACTGGTTAATGTTGTTTTTGTTTGTTTTGCTCCGTCATCATCAGAGTACAACCTTTGATGACTCATCACGTTCCCGCTTGTTTTTTTGGCGAGCGTGCCAAAGTGGCGTCGCCTCGCCCGTCGACGGGATCGTGCTGGACAGGCGGAAGGTGGCCGCCGTGTTTTCTGCGTCAGGTGGGATTCACATCCGGGCGGAAATCTCCCCTTACCCTCCGCCTTTTATTTTTTTACCCGCCAACAAGGTCCACTCCCCTGGCGAGGGAAGCGAGGGGAAGCGATATTTAATTGGCCCGGCGTCTTCGTCAGGTCTAATCGGGAGCGGCGTTCTGTCAGCGTAATCCCGGGATGATTGTTTCTGTGAGAGCATCCAGCCTGACATTTTCATATTGCCCCCCCCCCCCACGGAGGCAATCTCCTTCTCAGCGGCCTCCCCTGCACCCTGATTGGAGCACCGCTAATCCTTAACTGAGATCCACCTGTGATTCCCTCAGATTTAGGAGATCGCCGCGGAAATATGGCAGCTCGTTAGCGGCCAATATCAAAGAACAAGGAATAAAGTAGCGAGGCAAGATCTCGCTACTCTTTTTCAATGAAACCGGTCACTATCCATCCATCCATCCATCCATTTTCTACCGTTTGTCCCTTAAGTATGTTCTACCAACATGATTAACATGAGCTTTGTACAAAACCCAGAACCAGTGAAGTTGGCACGTTGTGTAATTCAATATATTTAATGTTCCAACTGAGAAACTTTTTTTTTTTGGGGGCAAATAATCATTAAGTTAGAATTTAATGGCAGCAACACATTGCAAAAAATTTGGGACAGGGGCATTTTCACCACTGTGTTACATGGCCTTTCCTTTTAACAACACTCAGTAAACATTTGGGAACTGAGGAGACACATTTTTGAAGCTTCTCAGGTGGAATTCTTTCCCATTCTTGCTTGATGTACAGCTTAAGTTGTTCAACAGTCCGGGGGTCTCCCTTGTGCTATTTTAGGCTTCATAATGCGCCACACATTTTCAATGGGAGACAGGTCTGGACTACAGGCAGGCCAGTCTAGTACCCGCACTCTTTTACTATGAAGCCACGCTGTTGTAACACGTGGCTTGGCATTGTCTTGCTGAAATAAGCAGGGGCGTCCATGGTAACGTTGCTTGGATGCCAACATATGTTGCTCCACAACCTGTATGTACCTTTCAGCATTAATGGTGCCTTCACAGATGTGTAAGTTACCCATGTCTTGGGCACTAATACACCCCCATACCACCACACATGCTGGCTTTTCAACTTTGCGCCTATAACAATCCGGATGGTTCTTTTCCTCTTTGGTCCGGAGGACACAACATCCACAGTTTCCAAAAACAATTTGAAATGTGGACTCGTCAGACCACAGAACACTTTTCCACTTTGCATCAGTCCATCTTAGATGAGCTCGGGCCCAGCTAAGCCCGCTGCGTTTCTGGGTGTTGTTGATAAATGGCTTTCGCTTTGCATAGAATAGTTTTAACTTGCACTTACAAATGTAGCGACCAACTGTAGTTACTGACAGTGGTTTTCTGAAGTGTTCCTGAGCCCATGTGGTGATATCCTTTACACACTGATGTCGCTTGTTGATGCAGTACCGTCGGAGGGATTGAAGGTCACGGGCTTAGCTGCTTACGTGCAGTGATTTCTCCAGATTCTCTGAACCTTTTGATGATATTACGGACCGTAGATGGTGAAATCCCTAAATTCCTTGCAATAGTTTGTTGAAAAATGTTGTTCTTAAACAATTTGCTCACGCATTTTTTGACAAAGTGGTGACCCTCGCCCCATCCTTGTTTGTGACTGACTGAGCATTTCATGGAAGCTGCTTTTATACCCAATCATGGCACCCACCTGTTCCCAATTAGCCATTTCACCTGTGGGATGTTCCAAATAAGTGTTTGATGAGCATTCCTCAACTTTTCTCGGTCTTTTTTGCCACTTGTGCCAGCTTTTTTGAAACATGTTGCAGGCATCAAATTCCAAATGAGCTAATATTTGCAAAAAATAGCAACGTTTTCCAGTCCGAACGTTAAATATCTTGTCTTTGCCGTCTATTCAATTGAATAGAAGTTGAAAAGGATTTGCAAACCATTGTATTCTGTTTTTATTTACCATTTACACAACGTGCCAACTTCACTGGTTTCGGGGTTTGTAACATTTTAAAAACCTTTGTTACGTGTTGGATATTTCAATAATTACTACTCTGCATCAATACGAATACAATGTATGAATAATTTGTCACTAATTTTAAATTCACTTTTCCTGGATGGAGGATAATCAACTATTAATTAATTAGTCACATTTTACAAATTTAAATATTTTTTTAAAAGTTTTAACTTAATTATTAAAAATTAGATTTAATAGCTGGGAATTATTTATTTTTTTATGGATTGTTCCACAATGTATATTTTTTAATGAATACAATATTTATTGACTTATTTTTACCT